>NW_027466879.1:5442500-5447500 GCF_046128005.1 Genypterus blacodes
TTCAGACAGGCACAAGCCAATCACATGAGAGTGTGACTGACTTTGAGTTATCACCCTTTTATTGTATCAGAATTGATCACATTACCCGGGATTCATCTCTGTGCATTCATCTCTGGTGAAAGTGGTTGTTCCAAAGCACATAATGGACAGATTAGGAGAAAACCTCTGTTCTGGCAACACTCAATATTTCCCCATTAGCACGGCACCCTGTGGGATAAGACCTTTGCCACACATTAAAGATGTCAATACGGCTAATATTGTTGTTGGAGGTCCTCCGCCTTCTTAGAGATACAGTTCGGAGTAACCAGAACGCTTTGATTGGATGTATTGAACAGCTCAGAGACCAATGTGTCTTAACTTGCACAGACTATGATTATACTATTGCCCAAATAACGACAATAACAATAATAATAATGATAGTTTCTCACATTTTAGGACATAAAGCTGATTGTTGCTACCTTCTGTTAACAGTAAACACTAAATAAAAACTACACTTGGAGGCTGGGTTCACTTTTCACACTTAAGCAGCTATTATCTGTGTGAAAACAATAATGTCAAAAAAATACCCTTCCTTTAAATATGACAAAATAGCAATGATAGCGTCTCACCACAAGAGGGCGGCATTGCGCTTCCTTAGAGCACTAGCACATACAGTAAGTGCAACAATCACACACACACACACACACACACACACACACACACACATCCTCTGACTGTTATCATGCCACAACACGTTACCTCACACGACTTTACTAATACTAATATTGATGAATGAATGAATGAATGAATGAAACTATTGATCAAGTAGCGAATCTTTTCAAAATAAGCCTCAATAATTTCAACAAATTTTTCACTATATCAAAAGTACCTTTGGGCACACTTTTGCTTTTCTGACTCATATTTTTTCATATTGTTCAGAGCGATTAATAACAACACTGAAGCATGAAGCGCTCAACACTGGCCTGTATACAATTTCAATGGTAAATGAAAACATATACTCCTGTGTGTGTGTGAGAGAGAGAGAAAGAGAGTGTGTGTGTCCTCTTGGTGCTGCATTGCTGAGGTCATATCCACTGGGATGGCCTGGTGGTGTGTGGACAGGATGAGGAATAGAGCCCTACTTTCCGAGTTAGATAAATACCTCCATCCGCCTAACTCCAGCATTCACCAGGGACAACACAAAGACCAAAATCAGCAATACATAAGCATCAATAATTAAGCAGCCACACACAGTGAGAGTGAGAGGGGTGAAGGGAGGGTGGGGTCCTGGACCACGCACGGGTTTGGCCCTGGAGTCATCCTAAATGCTGCTAATGCCTCTGAAGCTCGTCACAGAGGACAAACTGGAGCGGGAGACGTTGTCCTTTGACTAAATGACACAGCTGTTGTGTACCGTGATGTACTGACCAATGCAGCAGGCTGGGTTGTGTCTTTCTTTGTTTATCCGTCTGTCCTCCTGTCTCTCCCTCGCTCCTTTTCATAGCTTTCCCTCAGACGAGCAGACATATTGGGTCAAACCTATCCTATGAACATGCACACCCAGTGACCCCACCTAGCACAGCCTGCAGCTTATCATTTATTTATGCGCGCCACTATCAGTGTGATGCTGAACAAAAACAACGGTGATGTCATTGCTTTCATTTCTTTCGCCGTGTTGACTGAACGGCCCCTTTGGCCACCTGCAGCCGTGGCTCGGAGAAGTTCTGAAGCTTAAGATTCTGCTGATAGGTAGGAAGAAATTATAATTAAAGCTTCAAATCTGTCCTGAGAAATCAAAGTGTAGCTCTTGTTTTGTACACAAGTGCACAATCGACTGAATCTGTAGCGTAGAGTCGGTGCAGAAGTTTCTTGAGTCATTATTGTTGGCAATCACACACACAGAGAGATGTGTTTGTGAGATGAGACCTCCAAGAGGATTCAGCTGGCAAGCAGGTTTTATTTTGAAAGGAAAAGGGATTTGGGTGTTATGTTCGTAGGGGCTCTGGGAAAACTGGAGGTCTAGGATTTCTTACAGTGTCACTTTGTCCTTGAGGAGTTTCGCTCCCGAATTCCTTTTTCTGTCTTTTGTGGATTCCAGCCGTCAACCAGCAGTTTTGGGGGCTGCACAGAAGATGAGGAGAACGTTGACGCCTCGTGTGATACAGCTGAGCAATTTATGATTAGGTCACTAGGGGGAGAGATAGAGCTGGAACAGGAAGTGTGAAGGGCGGAGAGGGAGAAATGTGAGCAATGTGCAGTGAGGTAACAGCTGGAAGAGGGAAAGAGAAGGAGAGATGGCTTAACTGACACTGAGAGCATATCTGAGAAAGAGAGAGAGAAAGAGAAAGAGAGAGCGGCAGAGGGAGAGAGAGAGAGAGAGAAGGTGGGAGAGAAAGAGAGAGAGGGAGATGGAGAGGGTAAGAGAGAAAGAGAGAGAGAGAGAGTGTGTTGTGGAAAAATACTGGAAGACAAACACAGACAGACAGAATAGAAGACAAAGATAGTTTGTATGTCTGTAGTTTGTGTGTGTGTGTGTGTGTGTGCGCTTGTGTGTGCGTGAATGTGTGTATGCGTGTGTGTGAACAACCTGTGTTCCCTCCCCGGCCCTCTTTGGCATCTTGCTCAGCAGTGTATTTCCATTCATAGGGCATGAAGAGAGCAGTGACCTAAGGGAGACCCTGTAATTATCCTGTGTGTCTGTGACAGGCCGGGATAATCAGTCTCAGTGGGAATACTGCCACAGATCTGTGGACACACTATTGTGAAAGAGCTAATCCTCAATGAAGCGCACTCACTGCTCTCACACTGGGAGCTGGAGTGCTCTGGAGAGTGTGTGTGTGTGTGTGTGTGTGTGTGTGTGTGTGTGTGTGTGTGTGTGTGTGTGTGTGTGTTGTTTTGACACACTCACACAATGAGTGTATATGCCTCCTCCATATATCACTCCATTATTCTTTCTTTCTGGATTTATGATGGATTTCAGTCCAAAGGAAGAAATGATGTTACAGAAATGTTTGATTCTTTGGCAGAGATTATTAATTATGAACTATTTCCTTTTTGCTGTGAGATCCGTGCCAGGATATTTGTATTATTATTAATCGTTTTGTTTTGGAGTTTTTAAAAATTTGGGTTTATGTGTGTTGTTTTTTGATGATGAAACCTTTGTGTCTGAACTAACTCTCCATGCCTCAGATTGTGGGCGTTCAAGCTAATTAGTTTTCATATTTTTGGATGCAATACTGTGATGCTGAGGCCTCATCTCAGTCTGACCCAACTTATTAGTCATCATGTCCCCATAGTGAGTTATTAAGGAGGATATTACTCCCACTCACACATTTATTGTCTTATTAGAAGCGTCCTCTCAGTCTCATTGTCTTCATCAGTTATCAGCTGACAGCAGAATGTTTCCTCTCTCACATCTACAAGGTAAAACTCAGTGTAGCAAACGCAATAAACAAGTTGTAAGTTGAAAGTCACATTTCACTGAGCTTTGGAGCTGCAGGTAGAAAGCAACACACAGTAAAGGTTAACACACACGCTTTGAAGTGCTCACACACACACACACACACACACACACACACACACACAACAGCAGGAGTGATGTGCACATATAGACTCAATGGTCCAACATCTCATAAATGTTTCAAAAGAGGCTTCAGAGAGAAGTCAGTGTTTTGGTACAATCCACATCTGACACAAAGCACACATGCACACACACACACACACACACATTTTTAATATCAATTAACACACCAAAAAATACACATGCCTCTGCTGTGTTGCCTCACCGTGCAACAGGAGGGAGAAACCCTTTCGTTTTCACACTCCAAACTGTCAGAGGCGAGGTCAAAGTTCACCGGGGGGAGATAATGATGAGGATGTGTTCACGCACAAGTCGAAATTTCAGTCGTCGGGGATACTTGTGCAACTCTGCAAGATGAGGAGAGCAGCATTTCCCACAGGGAGGCCTGGGAATCAATTACTGCTCTCCCGAGGCATTGGATTGGCTACCGGGGAATGACAACATGCCAGACAGCCGCACGTTCACACTGTCATCATTTGATTTACACATAATCAACTCCTAATTGTATCACATTGGGCTGCAGGTACATGCGATTTACAGCAGAACACAGAGAGGAATCCACCAGGGTTTTTTTGGGGGGGGGGGGGGGGGGGGGGCTGGTAGAGCTGTTGAGTCCCTGTGGTAATGAAGGAGGAGCGAGGAGCTTTAATGTGCTCGGCCCCTGCAGCCCTTTGCTGCAGCCATGGAGGGTTGGGGAAGGAGGCTTTTGTGCTTTGGCAGTTTGATGGACAGCTGACATGACTGGCTCTGGAGTTGCCAGTCAATCTATAACCGAACACAACCAAGCCGCAATGCAAGTGTCTCCCGATCAAGACAACTACAAAGGCTTTATTTTCTCTCCCCATGGAGTTTTGTTGTGTTTCTGCTTCTCTCTCTCTCTCTCTCTCTCTCTCTCTGCATGTTCAGCTCCATATTTTGCCCTCTGGATACTGGGAGAAGTTCATGTATTGTAAGTTTGCTATGAGAGAGTATTCAACAAAGGATTCTGCTCCTTTACTATACAGTTAACTGGTCAGCTTCCATTTTTAATCTAATACACGACACTAATAAATCTTCCAGAGGAGCTTTTTTAACTTCACTCTTGACTGTGTTTTGTATCCATGACATCAGAGAGGATCCAGACTCCCTCGGGTGCCAAAATGCAGACAGCTGGGGGGGAAAGAAATCACATGGCTGCTCTATTAATAAACTATATATGGTCCTTGATCGATATGTTTTACTCTTGCTCAACAATAAGCATTCATCATGTCAGCCTCAGTCAGTCTGCACAGGAGAGAAGCTTTGAAGACGCTGACAGGAGAAATAGAATTCTGTTTAATATGCAGCTTTTGATTCGTTTAGAATACACTTTAAGGCATTATCTCTAATTCTACACAAGAGCAGTTGCCATTAAGTATTAAACAACTTTGATGTAATGCAAATTCCACGCAATGGCTGCAAT
>NW_027466879.1:5452500-5507500 GCF_046128005.1 Genypterus blacodes
AAATATTAATGGCGTGGAAAAATACACCCGGACTGGGGCCCTCGACCGCAGCCAACACTGGAGAGGCAGGGGGGGGAGAGTGGGGGAGCAATGGGGGAGAAAGTGCAGCGAATGTGTTTAGAAGTACTGTCTGATGGCCATAATTAGGGCCTCGCCAATTAAAAATTCAAAAGCCGCAGTTTATTTGAGCGCATGAATCTTCCACTCACTGCAGCATTTATTTCCCTTTTACAAAGTATTTTATTTTGCAGCGTTAATTGAACCGGGCTCTCTCCTTCTCCCTCTCTCTCACTCTCTCTCTCTCCTCTCTCTCTCTCTCTCTCCCTCTGCACTCCTTTCTTTTCGATTTCTCTCTTTCTCGCCGCAACTCCCAGTCTCGGAGCAGAGGAGGGCACAAACAAAAGCAGCAGAAAACGGCAAAAGACTGTAAAATAAAAAAAATGTAAATATGTTTATATTAACAGGTTGAGAAGGCGGGATGTGGTAGTTTACAATCCTGAATGTTAGAAGAGAAGATGATGAAAATAAATGATAGAAATGATTCAGGCTGAGTCGCTTCCTGCCTTCTTTTCATTTCACAGTAAAAGCGTCCCTGGCATCTCGCCGTTATAACCTTTGACGTCAAACAAAGCCGTTAATATGCCAGATTTGTGGCCCGTGCTTTGTTTGATTCCGCAAAACAATCGCTTCACCTTACACAAGGAGAAACGAGCCGCGACAGAGACGCGCGTGTGAAGCGAGCCGGGCTTCAGGGAAACGATGACATCCACCATTTGTGCTCTCGCTCGCCCACATTTGCTCCCTGCGCCCTCTTTTTACTCCCTCTTACTATCTGCCTCTGTCATCTCTCCTGACTTCTCTCTGTCTCTCACCTACGCACACACACACACACGCCGGCACACACACACACGACAAACACTTGAGCAGTCTATTCCTCTTTTGAATAACACCTCTTTTATTAGTTTGGGTCTTTTCTCTCTTGCCCGCTTTAAACAGACGAGGGGAGATGGGATTCTAAAGAGCTGCCAGGGGCTCAGTTTGCACAGCCCTTTGATGTCATTGAGATTCTGTGAGAGCAAACACACACACACACACACACACACACTTGCTAGACACCTCTACATAACTAGACAGCACGTCGCCCCCTTTCCTATGCATAGACACACACACACATGCCTACATATACACACATTTCCTGCTTTCTCTCTGTTTCTGGGTCATGATGTTTTCACAAACACAGCATTTCTTCCTTCATCTGCACTTTCTGATAACAAAGGTGGGCCGATCAAGTCATCTACAGGTTTGAATAAAAGGTTTGAGAGCCCCGTTTATATTTGAGTGCGTGATATAATCTATAAACAGTCGTCCCCTGTGGTAGTCGTGGTAACGCTTTCTAACAGTTTGGCGAGAATAAGTCGTATAATTCATCTTAAATCAACACGGATGCTCATCTCGTATCCTGAGAGGTTATTTGTCTTATCACAGAGAGGTCAGGAGCGCCGGGAGATGGAATAATCAGATATAAGTCCGTATCTTCATTATGTCCAAATGAGGTTGGGGCAGATTGGACAAATATGACACATGAACATTCAGCACTTGGTATTCATGACCCTATTAAAGTGGACTGGAGCCATTTACAGAGCAAATATGATCAGATCAGATCCCGACCCGCCGTTGATGGTGATAAGTGTTATTTGAGCTCTTGACAAAGTGAACGCGCTTATGGAAATGAACACGTAAGACACACAGACGCACACGGGTTCACATCTTATCTGTGTACTGCTTTTGTTATTGTTATATAACATCTCAGTGTCGCCTTCTTATTTCCTCTCTTAATTCCAAATATGAGAGCTAATCTTCCTTCTGTGTGTGTGTGTGTGTGTGTGTGTGTGTGTGTGTGTGTGTGTGTGTGTGTGTGTATGTATGGACGCTGGCTCTCACAGCCTCCAACCAACCTTGACTAACAAGCATATGTTAATTATGGAGGAGATCACAGGCAGGTCATCCAGCACTCTGCCACTAAAAAGGAGAAAGATGCATTACTGGAGGGCATATCCGGGGCCGGGGATGGGTAGAACACCAGCCCATGCCTCCCTCTCTCTCCTACACACACACATACACACATGTTTCCCTCCGTCTGCCAAATCGTCTCCATTTCCCCCCCACACACTCACACACTCATCCCTCATTACATGTTCCGTTTCACAGCAGAGCAGCTTCACCCCTCTTCAAAGTTGTGGTGTCAGTAATGATGTCCGTGTTCGTGTACACACATAAGCAGCTTAAAGGAGCAGATGAAGTTATATTACTACAACTCTTTGCAGACGATGTCCTCCTCTATAAACCAGAAAATCTTACATTCAGCACATTTCCTCCCTCAGTGACAAACTGTAAGCCTGAGTCACACTCACACCAACAAGCTCTGTGTTCTCTCCCGTCCCCCCACCTGTCACTGCCCGCCCCCCTCTGATGGCTCCTTCCTGGTTCCCTCTGCTTTCCCCCCCTCCCCTCCCTGTAACCCCCCCGGCCTCCCCACCCCAGCACCCACGTCTTGCCCCAGAGCACATTGATTCTGCTGTATACCTAATTACGGCTCATAATCTATTCATTTCACCGCCGCCAAAGAGGGCAGCAGCTGTCACACAACACACCACCAGGGGACACAAGGAGGAGGAGGAGAAGGAGGAGGAGGAGGAGGAGGAGGGACACAGGGACCGGAGACCGTGAGGAGGGGAGCCGGGGATTCAAACTTGACGGCTCCGTGGCAGCCTGTTTAGCTCAAACTCCACAAACGATGACGGTGATGGCGGTGTGTGTTTTACTGAGTGTGTTTCACCTCCAGCTCCTCGGCACTCTGAGTTTACAGCCCAACATAATTATGCTGGCGGAGGTGAAGTGTGTTGTTTTGGCAGTTACAGGCAAAAGGGCAGACGGGCTCAATGTTTCCCTTTATTGAATGAGTTTATCACAGTGAGATGGCAGAGAAGATGCTGTGTATCTATCTATCTATCTATCTATCTATCTATCTATCTATCTATCTATCTATCTATCTATCTATCTATCTATCTATCTATCTATCTATCTATCTATCTAAACAAAAACCTGAAACACGGACAGATCCAGGAATTTGGTTGAGGTTTTATTGACTTTGGGAGCCGGATGTTTACAGGAATCTGATCTAAAAACAAGCCGGGACATTTGTCATTTTTTCATATTACTGTGCAACTGAGGACATCAGGTCAAATGTGGCTTGAATGTTTGTTTCATGATCCTGTACAGCATCATTCTAGATCAATAACACACATCAACAAAACACCTTTCCCTTCCTGCTTATTCAAAGTAGACATGTAGGTGTAATGTACAACACTGTGACAGATATCGTTCAGTATCTAAAAACATACTGGGTGATACAGTTTGACGTTTTGTGTTTGGGATCCTCGTATCGCTGATGTGTGTGTTCTGCGCGACGCTGAGAGCAAAGAGCTGGTCCGAGCCCCACTTCCTGTACTTGTAAATGACTCAGGGGTCAGTGCAGATTATTGGCCCATCAGTTACGTCACAGGATAAGAAGCCAAAAGAAGCCCCTCATCCCGTTCAGGGGTAATCAGCGCCTGTTTGTTTAATCTGCTTAATCTGCTGCTGAGCTCCGCTGGGCGTGCCTAATTAGCTAAATTAATTTGTTAAGACATTAGCGTGGTTAGCCGCGGCCAAATGAAGCCACGCGCTTCTTTATGCCAATGAGCTTCTGAAAATTGGCCGGCTGTGTTTCCTCAATTAGACCCTCCTTTGATATCAGCTTCTCTTTCTCACATTCTGCGTCCCCCCCCGTCCCCTCTCCGCCCCTTTCATCTTCCCTTTCTCCTCATTATCACTGTCAGGTCGCCCTAATCGGGAAATGCCGCCATTGTGTGACAGCAGAGCTAGTTTGTGTGTGTGTGTGTGTGTGTGGGGCGGGGGGTGACAAAGCTCTGAAACTGCAAATCATAACACCAAAAAACACACACACACACACACACACACACACACACACAGGATCTGGGTTTTCAATTAAGGTTTATACTCCACAATCGCTACTACTGGCACTTTGTGTGTGTGTGTGTTTGGGTGTGTGTGTGTGTTTGTGTGTGCCAGGACAGGAGCGTGGCCCTTGCAGTGTGTTGGTGGGGTAATTAGTCTCCCGTACGCTGCACCCCTCACAAGCCTGTTTAAGGGTTAATGAGGCCCCAGCAGCTTCTCAGCATGGGCGTTGGGGGTTATGAATGTGGGTCGGTGTGGTACAGGCCCGGCTTCAATAAGAACCCACCCATAGGACTTCCCTTTGAAGTGTCACAGGGCCCCCACTACCGACCCCCACCCACCCACCCAAACCCACCCCACCCCTCCCTTGTTCCGGGTGGCTCCTGTTTCATTTGTCTGAGTGGCGGCATAAAATATAGATGAGCTGCCAGACGACACCATCTAAGCACCCCCCCCACCCCCCCACCCCCCCACCTCCCGGACCCCCGCCCTCCCTCACACATCAGACCACCCCCCCACACCCCTGATATTATTCACAGATTAACCAACGCCTCCCTGTCACCCGGTAATGACCTCCCTCCCTCTGATCATTCACCTTTTGAGAGAGTGACAGTAACATTAGACTCACTAAACTGACCGTAGTTATGATCTGATGCTGCGAGGAGAGAAACGATCCTTCAAACTATTACACAAGGTTATGGAGCTTAGGAGGGAAGTTTACAGCGGGGAAGCTATTGGCTAACTTTGCCCCGAGGTGGGATTTTGCAATGAGTGGTAATGCAATAGAGGTGCGAGTGATACTGCAGCCTTGGGGATTTGTAACTGTGGCCTCACTGTATTTCATCTCACTGGTCCCAGTGGGGAGTCCAGTGGTCCATTTGAGCGCCTCAGTGTCCAGTGGGGACTGAGCCTCCGTCAGCTGTGGCCAAAGAAGATAAGTGTTGTAAATTATAAATGTCACAACCCAGACAGCGTTATTTGTTAGAGTGTGTTGTTCCAATCACTCATATAGTGATTGGAATGATATTAATATTGTCCGGATTTGTAGGGATAATTGATGTGTTGTGTTGCGGTGGGATTGATGATGATCAGTTGGCACCACGAGCCAAAAACTGCTGCAATACCACATATTTGTCTTCTTCTAATACTGACGTGTAGAGGAACTGAAGCTTCAATAGTCGTTACCCCAAAGGAAATGTAAGGTTGAGTGCATTAAAACACACAGAGGTCACAGAAACACAGAGAGAGAAACAGCTACGATAATAATGACTTTGTTTTAAATTAAATTAACAAAACTCCTGGATCAACTCATGGATCTGGATCTGGACCCATATCTAACAGGTTCTGCCCTCGGCCCTGTCACAGCCATCCAGCATGGCTCAGGTTCAAGTTCAGCTTCATCAGTTGATTATTGATATTCTTACCCTTATATAGACTATAAATATCATTCTATGTGTATCTTTTTTAAATTTTAATTTATCCCCACAAACTTTGATTGAAGCACGGATAATGTCATTGGATGTGAATGTGAATTAATTATTTTATCAATATCATACTTATTTAGGTTCTATTGCACAAAATGGCCCAGATGACAAATTGTCTGAATGAGAAACTGAATGAGAAATTGTCTGAATGCTTAAAAATGTAAAATTCCATAATTAACAGTTCAGAAGAGTAAAGTTTATGTCAGTTTACTACCACATCCATTTTAGAGATAAATGAAATACGTTCCATATTGATATTAAAATGGTACAAATCACATTGTAGCTGTTCATATCATATTTCATCTATTAGAAACCCTTAAAGTGAGTTGTGCCCAGCGAGTCCCTGATGTAAATGTCTCTGCTGGTCTTTATTCCTGCAGCCTGCATCAATCAGGACAAAGTTAGAGACGAACATTAATATGTCCTCATGATGACAAAACGCATTACAGTGCAGAGGCTCTGCACTTCATTACAGACTACAGGGACCTCTAATTTCATTCCAATCCACTTTGTGGAAACGACAAAATGTTATTACGTTCAGCGGGTGTATCAAACATTACACAGCCACTATTTATTTTCACTTTATTTGCTTAAGTAACACAGGGGGCATCTGCAGGTAATTGTTTTAAGCTTGAGAGAGTCTCTGTACATAATAAATCATCTTTTTTCCCCTCTGATCTCCTGGGATTCTTGACACCGGCTAACTTTAAATGGAACAACTCCACTTTCCTCGGTTCACTTTGTAAAACTTTCTCATCCCAATCATTTCTGTCGGAGGCTATTAGACAGACGGGGAGATTACTTTGACCTCCGTCTTACTTCACATGTTTGCTTCAAAAGTGGGAATAGATAACTGAGTGGCCCGTCTGTCTGCAGGGTCTATTCTAATTACTGGATACATTCTTCATGCGAAATAGGAAAATGGCTCTATACAAGATTAAAGACAGCGGAGGGATATTATAAATTTAAATAGTCGTCCGTTGGAAAGATGTTTACTTTGTTCTTTATGATTTATTAAAGCTTTTTAAAAGATCGTCAGGTAAAATTCATACAGCCTGAGTATGACAGCGTGTGATAGGTGGAGGTTGAACAAGAATAAATAATTGGGACATTCGGCCTTTGGAGCTGCGTTGGCGGGGTTTTCAGTGATATACAGAAGAGAAATGAGTCTTGATAAGCTTTGGTTATCTGCCTTTGACAAACGCTCAGGAAATAGAGACAGACACAGGATTCACAGAAGCCAATTGAGCAGCAATTACAAACAAGATAACAATTTTGCTTCCCTGCTTGAACTTTGAGGCGAGCGAAAGAGCTGCCGAGAGAAATGAGGGTGAGAGTGAAGAGGAGGAGGAGGAGGAGGGGAGGGGGGGTGCGTTTTTAATCTGGAAATTATTCTGTCTGGACTACTGGCTCTTCAAGGTTTATCAGATTGCTTTTCCTAATCATTGCACCCTGCGTATGTTTGATCTCCATGATGAACAGATGATTAGTTTTTCATGAAACCATTCAAGCAAGAGGCTCCAACATGAGCTGTGGCCAGACGCTGTTGATTTAGCTGTTGGAGAGGCGGCGTGCCCTCCATCTACTACACGCTAGCCTGAGCAGGAGCCCACATGGGAGCTGGGATGGGTCAGGAGGGGTCAAGTCTATGGGTAATGATATATCACCTGCCATATATTTAAGGTTCTGCTAATTCTCCTCTCAATTATGACCGTTCCTTTGCCCTGTTGGCCCTGGAGGCAATGAGGCGACACAATCAATTTGAGCTCAGGGAAACATTTTTGGCAGTGAAATGACAGCGTCCCGATGCTGCAAATCAGAGGCAGGAGGACCAGATGAGCCCGTGTGTCAACTGAGTCCGTGCATATGTGATGTTCAGTGGCGGAAGAAGTAAAGTTATCAGTGCCAGAATGGAACGAACTGCAATACCAGGAAAACACCTGATTCACAAAAAGTATCAAGATGGAAATGTAATCAACCAAGAACCTGACATTCCGACCTTGTACAACATTGAATCTGAAATCTCAGAAAGCTAAAGGTTCTTCACTTATTTCAAAAACAAAAAGGTGAAATGTCAGTGTTAGGAGTTGAGACACAGTCTTGGAGATTTTGAGGGTTTCATGTCATTCATTCTTCCTATTTTTTTTTTTTTGCAATTTGTTTTTATTGAAGCAGATATTGTACATGACATTGTGCATACAGGTTAAAGGGAATTTTGGAGATCATTTTTTATATAGAAAGAGAGGAAAGAGGAGAGAGAGAGATAGAGAGAAGGGAGGCAGGTTGTGGTAACCCTACTATTGTTGTTGAACTTTATACATAGATAGACCCTGAGTAAAAATACAAGTGGGCTGGATTTGCAATGAAGTCATAGGGTACATACAGAACATACAGGATGATGTCATTCATTCTTCCTAAATTGAGGTTTGAGAAATTCTTAATCTGCAAATTTGTACCCAATTTTCACCTATGAGGGGAGGGGTTTGTGGAAAATCACAGCTGATCCTCTGAACGACTGTAGCATTATGATATGAATCAAATAATATCAAATCAAATGGAGAAGAAAAATCTAACAAATGGTCCAAAGTACATCAAACAACAATGTTTTCTGCACATTTCCACAGCAAAAGCAGCAGAGTCTTCCTCAGATGAAGGCCACTCACCTCTGCATGCAAAGCTCCAGCTCTCCACGTCTCAGCATAATAGCGTGACAGCTCACATGAGCAGAGCGAGGGAGATGAAAAGAAGGTGAAACGGCTTATTTAACCAGCAGAGAGCGAAGAACTGCAGGGGGTTCAGTCCTCCATCAGTAACTTTGTTCTGCTTGGGTAAAGTAGAGAGCAGACATGAAGCCCTTTGCTCCACACGGAGCTGTTTACTACACAGAACACAGCAGGAAAGATGCAGATCACGGCAGTGCATCCTCTTTAGTTTTCACGCTGATCAAGGTCTGAGGACCAAAACTGCTTCTGCAGCATATAAGAGAGTTAAAAGCTTCAGCGTCAAATCAAAAGGAGAAAGCAGGGGATGAGTTTCTGAGAGCAAGAGGTTTTATTTAAGGGTTAAATAACAGGCAGGAAATGACTCTGGGGCATTGAGAGACAATACAACTGTGTCCACCAACAAAGAAACTCACTTACACACACCGCAGCAGTTTGGAAATCTACCTGAAACACTTTAAATTCGAGCAAACTGACATAAAACCACAGCGTCAAACTCATTAAAGTCAAACCTTATGACACAATGAGCTCCAAGCCCATGAGCAGAGTCTTACCCTCCTCTTCCTGTTCATAAGAGGAGAGGTGAGGTCATACCTGGTTCTGGTTCCCTTAAGGTGGACCTGTGTTTAAGGTGGACTGGTTGTTGATGAAATATCCACTGGCATGTTAGTGTCTATTAGTGTCATTTAATATTCAATCCAGCCTTTGTTGGTCAAGTTCAAGCAAGTTGTGAGTTCTGAGGTTAGAGGTTTTGAAGGACGAGAAGCACAAAGGTAAACGCACAACAGAGTTTTGTTTGTTCCGGTGAGGGCAGTGAGTCGTTGCTGTCAGTTGCATCATAGAAAAGGAGAGTGCACACAGTTTTAGTTGTTTTATTTGTTAATCTCAAATAAAAAGGAGACTTTAATTTAAAATGTGTTACGTAATGACAGAGATCCACATTCATTCACACTGTCTACAATCATCTAACATCTTCTATTAATGACCGAGAGCTTTTCACTGGTAAGCACCTGCTGCCTTTCATAAACATGAAATATCCAGGTGCAGACTTGTTTCATCACATTATAAGGAGATGTTTGCTGAGGTTATATGAATGTATTGCAACACTACACTTGTGTGTTTTGAAGCTGAGGCCACGGCGTCTCATCTGTGGTCATTTGAGCACCGACGGCCTTAAACGAAGCAACTTTCTGTATCCATATTTAGCCCTTGACTGGTGGCTTTGCCTCTTTGTGGCAGCCTGAGCGCTCGGCTCCCTCGGCTTATTGTTTTCATATGAACTCTAGTAGCGGGATGAGAAAAAACTAACAAGCAGCTGTCAGTTCTCAGCCATCACAATACTGACAAGCAGACCTGTGGACTTCTCTTATCCTCCCTCTCTCTCACCTTGCAGTCATCTGAGAGAGCACATTGCATTTGTGCGTGCGTGTGTGTGTATGTGTGTGTGCGTGTGTGTGTGCACTCACGCCTGCATGCATGTGCCTGTGTGTATACATGTGTGTATACATGTGTCAGAAACTCAACATGATCTTGTCTCCGGTGAAGGCCTTGGATCACCCGGCCCTGCTCGCTCCAGACCTGACAGTGCAGCTGAACTAATCAATATCAGTGTGCAGTCAAAGGTGGGCTCTGCCACGGGGCCGCGGGGGTGCACTAATTGATGGAAACTCACCGCCGGCTAGCTCCATGCCCTGCGGCGCTGGAAGACGGCAAGCTAGGGCCTTCCACCGCAATGGAAGGGGAGACGGAGGACAGAGAGGCCCAGATCATAATCAGGAGGGAGAAGGATGTTTAGTTTGTGTCACTTCCCAATGTTTACACACAACACTGCTGCTTGTTTGGTGAAATATTTTACACTTTTACACTTTTTTTTGGGCCACGTTTCTTGGGAATAATCGACGACTTAGCGCTCAAAACCTGCAATGAAATGATATTTTCCTTGTTTTTTTATGTCATCCACATGTTTAAACCAGTTGATTGTTCTTTAATCTGGTTGAATGTGTATAGTCTTTGTCTTGCCTGAGCTCAGTTTCAGAGGTAAAAACATCAGTGGAAATCAAATCAGAATAAATAAAGATTCATAGTCATCTTTTCAAACAGATGAGAACAAAATTCTACTATTCTTCCGAACCAAACTTTCAACCTATTTTGTAAAGGATACTATAAAAGGAGAAGTCCTTGCATTCATACTGGACTATGGCGGCTTACGATCCGAACATTCTTAATTTAACCTTGTTTATATATATATATATTTCATTCTTTCTAATCCTTTGAGTAGTATTCATGACCATAACCGTTAATTAACAACAACCTTATAAGACTACTTGAGACCTGTTCAAGCAGCTGCGACCAACTTCCTGTTTTTGCATTAGAAAATGTCGCACAAATCTTCCAATGCAGCCGAATCAAAGTATTTCCATTCAGTGAGGAGAAACCAAGGGCCATCAGAAACACAAGATCCTTCCAGCGTGAAAGTCCACTGACTTGCTCCTTGTTAAGAATATATTGTTATGGTGCAGACTAAGCATGCCATGATAATTACCATCAATAATTGAGTGAGGGGAAATGGTAGAGAGCTGCATTGGACACGTGCTAAATGTGTCTGAGAGATGCTGAGATGGACAGTCTGGCTCGCTCGCTAATTTGGTTCCTTTTTATGTGGCACTGAAGATTATCTTTATGTTTCCACCCGCTCAGGGTTTGGCTCTGGAGGAACCGTGCGGGCAGACGCCGCAGTGTTTCCTGTCATTGTCATTCATCAGTGGTTTGGTGGTAAATATCGACCGCAGAGAGCACGGAAACAACATGGAAACGTATCTCTGGCTCTGCATCATGAGCATCCTAATGACATATTTCAGCATTTAAGTGTTTATCCTGTAGTGTAAACATTGCAGATCTTAATACTTTCATAATATAACTAAGCTCTTTAGGTTATGCTGACGATACCGTTTGGAGGAAGCTTTACACTGAGATAACCTAGATGCAGATGCAGCTGCAGGGCAGATGTTGGCAAGAGCTGTTGCTTATGTCTCTGCATTAGTTGCAGTCCAAACACGCTCGTGAATAATGTGATCAGCAAAAATCTTCTCGGCTCACAGAGAGAAACTAACCTTGAAACTTTTTGCTTTATCGGCATCTTGAAAAACACGTTTTGCTGAAATATGGAGATCACCAACTGCTGGCTATCAGTGACACAGATGATACATTTATATTTATAAATGCAGACATCAGTGTGTCAGATAACACACAAGCTGCTTACACACAACCAGTCCCAGTACTGGTTATGTATAAGGCCTGATGAGTCCTCGACAACAAAGACTCAAGTTCAGAGTCAGTATTGACTGGAGCCGACGAGCCGACCCTGTGGGAATCAGGTGCACTTTCCCAAATGTAAATCAGTCCCTCCCCTGCTGCTCAGAGAGCTTTGCCATTCACCTTTAAACAGCAGCTCAATAATCAATGGGGCATTATTAATGTTGAAATCATTCATGTGCACTGCTGAGGTTCCCTGCTGAGTGTGGAGCCTCTGCAGCCACGCAGCCCATACACTGGAATGCACCATAAGCATTATAGAGCAGAAATGCGCATCCATCGGAACTGCATATCGTGCAGGTCAGCAGCACCTGATACAGACACCAATCCCATCACCACATCAGCTCACTTCTGCAAATTACTGAATATTTAACACTGCTTTTTGGAATTTGCTCGCTATTCTTTGCTGTCACCCAGGGATCATGTTGCAGGCTGCACTGATCATGAACTAATAACACACATCATCTCCTCCAGAGATACTCCCTCAAAATCTCTAGCCCCCCTGTCAGGGTCTCTCATCCTCCTCATCTCTCTTGATCCCTCAGGTTTGTGTGCGGCGGTATCAAGAGCTTCATTCCTGAGACAGAGCAGAAACATGCGCGTATGCTTCAATCTTTAATAAGTGGTGTTTCCTCATTGTGTTACACACGAGCCCTCATAGATCCGCCGTGAATTTTTCATAAACCGTGTCTCTGTTTCTTGTTCACGAGCTGCATCAATACACAGAGGCCCATTCCTCCCGCGAGCAGCAGCCCGGGTGTATTTATTGGACATTAAGAAGGAGTGAGAGCAGCAGCAGCAGCAGCAGCTCGGCGGAGGAAGAGGAAGGAATGAGCGCTCTCCTTCATTACAGGGGCCCAGATATAAATCAAACTAATTACTGGGCGCTGCTACAGTATCGAACCCACGGAGAGGAAATGAAATGATCGGAGCAGGTCGCAGCTCAACACAGTGCGAGTTAATGAAAATATTAATTACCTGATGATATAGTGGAGATCTGGCACTCACCCCCCACCGAGCTCCCCCCCTCCAGCCCCCCCAGCCCCCCCAGCCCCGGCCCCCCCACCGCCACCACAGAGAGCATTTGTTTTAATTGAGTAATAATAAGACTGTTACATTTGGCTGAGTCACTTGATTTGAGTGGGTAATTGACCAATAAAGCCCCATGATAGCCAATTATAAATCTGATGTAGCGTTAATTACTTAGCAACTCTTTAAGTGTTTGACTAACACCGTGAACATTACACGCGTGTGCAGATGGTTATTTTAAAAGTCGTAAAGATGAAAGCTAAGTGAGTTCACACACTGGGTTTGATCCACGTGACGGATACTAAAATGGTCTTAGTTGCCTCAGTAACTCTCTCTCTCTCTCTCTCTCTCTCTCTCTTACACACACGCACACACACACACACACACCACCTCCTACCTTACATCAGGGTGTAATTTGCTGTTAATATCAGATTTTGCCCTTGTGATCGATTTCCTCTGTGTTTTGGTTGTGAATTATTCAGCGGTACACTTTATCTCCTCGCCCTCGCCTCTCCCCGGACCCGCCACCCCTTCCATACCATTTGTCACGTTTGTCAATAAGCGGGTGATATTTGGATCCTGGCGGCGTGAGACTGAGGGGTGACTGGGAGGGTGAGGCGTGCCGGGTGGGTGAGGGGACCCAGACAGATAATATTGCACAACAGTCAATCACGGTAATTAGAGGAGGTATCAACAGTGGCTGCTGGTCTGCTGAGGTTTGAGGTAAAGAGGGTGTTGAACTTTGTGCTATTCTAAGGATCCATTCACTTACTCCTTTGAATGGATGAATCAATAAATTAAGACGTTGTTTTATTCTTTACTTTTTAATTTGTCAAATCACATGCAATCACATGCAGTCCCCCCCTGGAGCAGTTTTGGGGGTTTGTTGCCTTGCTCAAGGGCACCTGGGCAGTGCCCCGGAGGCAAACTGGCAACTCTCAGCAGCTGCCAGTCCAGGCTTGGTCCATACGGGAACTCGAACCGGCGACCCTCCGGTTCCCAAGCCGAATCCCCTAATTCAGTCCGTAGCTACTGTTGATTTTGACTGATTGCATTCATGTATTTCACAAAAGTTTAGTTCAGTCTTATGTGGCCCACAGCTCAATACAGGAAAAGTTACTTATCACATTCCATGCTGGAGGTTTGGACGTTAAATCGTGGAAATGACACCAGAAGCCTCGTCAGTGTGTCTAGGCTTGATCAGTCATGTCAGTGCGCGACGACGCTTCGGTCCAGGCTGCCGGTGAGTCTCCCACAGTTCATATCCGCGCTGCATTTGGAGTGACAGGCTAATCAGTACTTTGTCAAAGCCGAGTCCCGCTGCACCTGTCAAAGCTGTCAGTCTTCTGGAGGGGTCAATGAGGTCCCCAGAGTAATAAAGCGGAGGGCCGATTTGGCGCCCGTGTGACCCGCGAGGTGCGAAGTCGTGACGGCGAGGACATAACAATCAATGTCAGAACATGAGCTATTGATGAAAGGTGTCAGGAAGTGGCTGGAACTTATGCCAGATCCTGCAGCCATGTACACGCATACACACACATGCACACACACGCAGGTCCAGCGTGGCGTCTCTGGGGATTGATGGAGATTTATACGTGATGTGTTCTGGTGTGAGGCGGCCTGAGTCGTCCTGCTCACAGAGGAGCAGCACACTGAACCTCTACCTGCTCGCTTTCATTCTGCTGAGCACTGCCAGAGATCATTTCACGTTACTGCGCCGACTCAGAGCCTCCGCGCCTCCATTCTTCTTCTTCTTCTTCTCAGGGGGAACTGGAGATGTTTCACACAGACGTAAATGGTGCAGCGGTACAGCACTTGTCATCTTTACTCTGTGTTGGCTGGTCGATGGGTGACACTGAGGTTGGAGGCGCTGATCTAACAGCTGTGTCATGAGTCGGATATTCCAGTAAGAGGATCTGGAGGATGATATTCCAGTCTAGTAACAAGAGGCTAATAAGATCACAGAGAGATGATCAATGGCCAGTAAGATGAGAACAGGATCTGTGCATGAAGGCTCTGTCTCTCTCTCTCTGTCTCTCTCTCGCTCTTTCTCTCTCTTGTTTCTTTTCGCTTGCTAGTCCTCAGAAACGTCCTCACACATTCTGAGCCGCCTCACACTTCAGGGTTAGAATTACAATGACTATATGTTTGAGGTTATGTCTCGTCAGGCTACACTAAAATGTTGGTCCTCGCAATAACACAATATCACACTTGTTGCCAGTCTGTTGTGTGTGTGTGTGTGTTTTGCGTGTGTCCCAAAGCAAAATTCAGATGATTTTTTTTGTTGCTGTCATGGGAGCAAAGAATCTCACTGCCATCAATCAACCAATTAGACTTCTGTTGTCTCACTAAATGAGCCGGGAGACTTTGAAGTTACACAACCCAGTGGAATAGGAGAGAGAGAAAGAATGAGAGAGAGAGAGATACAGAGAGAGGGGGGGGGACAGAGGGAGAGAGAGAGAGTTGAACATATGATCCTCCAAAATACACATACAACAATACTGTACTACTACTACCCATACTGCTACTATTGTGTGTGTGTGTGTGTGTGTGTGTGTGTGTGTGTGTGTGTGTGTGTGTGTTTCCTCGCGTGCTTCCCAGCTCCAGTTCAGCAGCTGAGCACCAACCTTCCCTTTCTGTGCTGCTCCAACCACTCATGAAATATTTAATGTGTCTCACAGTAGCCTCTCCCTCTCTCTCTCTCTCCCTCTCTCCCTCTCTCTCTCTCTCTCTCTCTCTCTCTCTCTCACACACACACACCTCGCGCCTCCTCACATTGTCACACAGTTTACTTCCTGTCATGCTGCCTGATGATGGTGAGATGGAAACATCAATGTCCGTTTCACTTATAACGGCTCGGAATGCTGCAAACACACACACACACTATAGAAGCTCTGCTTTATTATTCCTATAGGATGATTTCACTGTATGCAGGTTGTGTGTGTGTGTGTGTGTGTGTGTGTGTGTGTGTGTGTGTGTGTGTGTGTGTGCGTGTGTGTGTGCGTGTGTGTGTGCGTGTGGCTGGACACACATTTGACACCCTCTCGATCGGCAGCTGCCGGCTGTTTAATCAACAGTGATGAATATTTGATGGCATGGCGGCGGGCAAACGGTGGCCCCCACACACACACACAGACACACACACTCACACACAGACACACACAAGTCCACCCATAAAGAGAGAGATTCAATACACACACACACACAAACAAACACAGTCACATTGTGTAGTTACAGAAAAAATATTTAAACTCAATAAAATGATCGATATGAAAAAAACAAAATTCTTCCTAAACGTTGTGCGGTTGCTTTGTAAATGAGAAGAAATATCTACGGTGGCCGGCTTGCCTCGTTTCATTTGTTTTAATATTTAAAGAAAGGCGTGAGAAAAAACAGATGAGCTCCATAAAGCACAACGTGAAGAGTTATTATAAACATAATGGGCTCTAAGCATTCCGTGACATTACATATTTGGGAAACTGATATTAAAATAACCTTAATGGAGTAAAAAGTAATTTTGCGAAGGGAAGTAATGGTCACAAAACCTATAAGCTTTAGTCCCTCATCACACGGAGCAAGTAGCTGTACGGCTGTAAAGAAGGGCGAAGAAATTAAAGTTTAATTTGTTATAAGTGGTATCATTAACAAATGTAGCTGTTGATTTTAGATGGCGATGTATGAAGTTAAATAGACAACAAAGTGTCAGTTAGTGTTAGGCTACATTTGAATATGGTATGCTAAGAGTTTGTACGGTTGCCTGTTTACATTCAGTAGGGTTATATTCATTTTTTATTTCAATTTAAAACAAATAAACAAACGAACATACAAAACTAAGGCATAGAAATGTTCTGAGTATTTGTAAGTGTTAAAATACACAGAAAAACGTCATTAATTGCTGACCGACCATGAGAAGTTCAAAGTTCACAAAGCGCGTGAAACTTGGCGGCAGCTCGTGAAACTCGGCGGCAGCGCGCACCTGCCCGGGCCGTGACGGAGCACTTCCTTATATGGTAGTACCCTCCCCCTTCCCCTCCCATACCCTACCGTTCCTTGTTTCCGGTCGCGTGTAGCATGTGCGGGTAATGACGGCGGGGAAATGGGCTCAATCTGCGGGTTCAGGGAGCAACGCTGCCCGGGGCCATGGCGGCTCTTCACAGGCACGACTCGGGAAATAAATGACATTTAGGCAGCGAGGCAGATTTAGCATGAAGTGACATTTAGGAGGCGATACAGATTTCTGTCTTTTTTCTTTTTCTTTTTTTCTACGCCTGTTTGAGAATGAGGAGAAACGCAGACATTGACAAGTGTTTTGATGTTTTAGCGCTGCACTTTATCAGTTTGGGTGTCAAACGGCAGGGTCACGTGGTTATTATGTGGAGTCAGCCTTAGTTTTAAGGGTGTTTTCGTATCTGTTGGACCAAATTAAGAAGATTATTATATATTACTTACTAAAGCGTTTGAATGTTAGATTATTAAATTCCTCCTGTCAGTCATCAAAGAGGCTGAGACACAAATTTATCAATCACACACTCACTGATCAGTCTGGTTCGGTGTGTGATCTTTAATAGAGATGAACTAGAGAGTGATCAGATGCGTTTACGGGACGATCACATCTCCGGATACTTCAGATATGTGTTCACTTCACTGTCGTATCGCTCCAGCGTAATTTAGACTTTTTGATTAAACAGCCCAGAGAATCTTGGAGCAGCAAAACGAAATTAATATGGAGTTTTTTATGTTGCATTCTGGATTCCATACAAAACAAGTTATTGCATTTGAAGTCCAAACTGTAACAGATGGTGATCTTGATATGGGGGACAGTGGAGTAAATGTTGGGGTGCAGAGTTTTAATGGTACACTATAGTAATGACGCCATCGACTGTCTTAATGAAATTCTATAAAGTACTGCAAAAGTTCATTTGGCATCATAAAGGCTTCAGCTGTTCAAGTCATTTGGACCAAACTCCTCTAATTAGAGCTCAATGTCTCGTTTTGTTTCCGCAATCAAAGCGATTTATGGCGAAGCTGAAACATTAAAAGAACGTCGAGCTGCTTTGGTCGCCACGCTTTTTTGATTCCAGTGTTTCATGTTTATTTCATCCGCAAAGGAAAGAAAATATGGGCATGGAACCGTAACAAAGCTCACACAGACACTGTTTTAATTGTCATAATCTTAAAACTGTATCCAAGAAATTAGAACTTTTGATATAAACTATAGCGCTCCAAAGTCCATATTCATCTGTTCTGGGGCGTTTTAGTTCTTTCTGTCTCAACTCTTGTCTTCCAACTTAACAATAATAAAAATATGTGTTGTCACAATTCGATGTATTTCCTTTTATTATTTATATTTGCCCCCTGCTGAGACGCATTTAAATGGCGCTTTTTGCTATGCAGCCTGCACCTGCATATATCCGTGTGAATCAGCCGCGTTTATCCGCCAGTAGCTACATGACAAGAGGTCAGACCCTCAAGATCAAATATTTTTCTAACTAAATGACGGATTTATTAGACAAATAAGTTGTTCGTCTGACTCTGAACCCTCTGTGATTGAAATATACCCCTGTGTCAACACCGGCGCCTCTCACACCGGTTCCCGGGCGATGAAGGGCTGCCACGGCGGATTACTGAGCAAATATAAGTGGGAAATGAGTGCAGATCTGGGGGATCTACCCCTCCACACACACACACACATCTCCCTCCACAGGCCAACACCCTGTTTTAACCAACCGAGGACCTGAAGCAGCAGCAGCAGCAGCAGCAACAACAACAACGAAGTATCACCATTGCAGGCCGATTGAACCCGTGTTGTCTCTATTTCCTGTCCTCTGCGTTGTGATTCTAATGATCTAATCCATCTTTAACCTGAGCGCCTAACAGCTGCGATTAGAGCCCGGGTCGCTCCAGCCGCTCTCAGCCGTACAGAGGGGAAGAGGCTCGGGCTCGTAAATCTGAGCGCCTGCGTTACCATAACGTGCGGTGAGATCATTATTTAGCGCCGCGGTGTCACACACTCTCCCATCTCGTCTGTCAGGAATCCAATTTCCTTTTATTTACATCCACGCTATAGATTAATTACTCCCCCGACTGGTAGCCTGAAGGAATTAAGTTATGAGCTCCTTTGGTCCAACATAAAGACACAGAGGCCTGCAAAGAACAAGGAGACATAAAGAAGACAAAGCATTATTATTATTATTATTATTATTATTATTATTATTATTATTATTATTATTATTATTATTATTATTATACTTTATAATTTTATGATTTTATGATTTTATGATTTTATAATTTTATAATTTTATAATTTTATAATTTCATAATCGTTTTTTGTTTTTGTTGCTGTCTTGTTGTCTTGTTGTGTGATTATGAGTTTGTTGCTCTGTAAACTGCTCTATCCAGTTTACAGCTCAGACCCAAAGCATCACGGGATGGGACAGGTGGAGGCTTCGCTCTGTGTGTGTGTGTGTGTGTGTGTGTGTGTGTGTGTGTGTGTGTGTGTGTGTGTGTGTGTGTGTACATGTGTGGGTCACTTAAATGATCCGGATATGAACACAGGAGGAAAGGTCCTTTCAGGCCCAATAACGATCCCTACACGTTGAGCTGCCGCTCTGGCCGCTCTTGATAGAGCTTTATACGGGTTATGATACCGGCGCTGTTCCTGATGAAATACCGGGCTGATTAATAGAGGGCCGTGTCGTAACGGGCTGACATATGGTAGGCGAGGCAGCTGGGGACGGTACCTCCGGCATCCCCTACGGCCATTAACATATTAGAGGCTATTGTGCAGGCAGACAGGCCGACTTCATCCGGGGCCCCTGTGCAGAGAGAGAGCCAGAGAGAGAGAGAGAGAGAGAGAGAGAGAGAGAGAGAGAGAGAGAGAGAGAGAGAGAGAGAGAGAGAGAGAGAGAGAGAGAGAGAGAGAGAGAGAGAGAGAGCGCCCCAGAGCTGTTTGATAGAGCCGCTCAATAATGCATCACTCTGCGAGCCGCCGACGGAGCTGTTCGTGGTGCTGAAATTATTGCCATGTGGAGTGTGTGTGTGTGTGTGTGTGTGGTGTGTGTGTGTGTGTGTGTGTGTGTGTGTGTGTGTGTGTGTGTGTGTGTGTGTGTGTTACTCCGGAACTTTGACACCAAACAACCAAATGTACAAAATATGAATAGATAGATAGATAGATAGATAGATAGATAGATAGATAGATAGATAGATAGATAGATAGATAGATAGATAGATAGATAGATAGTTTTTTTGTTTGATTTTCACACATAATTCATAATGTTCTGTAAAATATAATAATAGAAATGATTGAACAATTTACAAACATTTTAATTTTGTAGGAATAAACCAAATCTAATTTCGCTTTTCCCAACATTTTTTTTGTTTTTCCGATTTACAGCTTAACTTGTAAAACCAAAGAGGACGTAAGGTGACTTGTACTGTTTATGACACCTGGCTAAACACTGAAAAGATGAAATACAAACAGTTACATTTAAAGAATGACCCAAATGAGAGAGTAAATCCCTCTTCCTCGCGTTGAGGAATGGCCCTCTGCTCTCTCCGTAGCCAAAAGCCAAAGAAAAAGCAATAAGCAGCTTCTTTCATCCAGCTGCTGCTCCTCAAACCCCGAAAGCTGTGTGGAAAGATTGCATTTTATATCAGCAAAACACGATTAATATTGCATCGCCTGGATTTAACAATTCGTTTTTTGGGACAGAAAATTCCGCGAGATATGAAGAACAGAGCAACATGTCGGCTCACTGTGGTCACTTTACTGGAGCAAATCCAGCCACAACGCTTTTGTTCTTCATGTTTGGTGTCACTGAGCGGCTTTAATGCTGCACTGAGGCTTCATCACTATTTATTATTAATACTTCCACCCCGGCTTCACTATACCGTACAGGAAGCAGGCTGATTTCTGTCAATGATCCCAGAAAAAAATATGAAGTGAAAGTGGAACTGATCTTATAATTGAAATCAAAAATACAGCAAAACACGTGTGACTTTTTTAAAGATTTTCTTCAGAATTTACAAATTATACTGTAACATTATTATTATTATTATTATTATTATTATTATTATTATTATTTCTCCTTGCTGAATTGTTGAAATTTGGAAGAAAGATGTTTGTTATAAGGCGGATGAGTGATGTAAATATATAAACTATGTATAAAACATGACTTCATCCATCCAGGAGTTTTCTTTCATACAGTTTCCAAGCTGGGAAAAATTAATGCTCCAAAATTCGGAAACATAATTTGGAAAATCTCTGAGGACAATTAACATTTCGATGCTTTTATTTTAATCTCTCTCTATGGTGAACATAATAATAATAATAATAATAATAATAATAATAATAATAATAATAATAATAATAATAATAATAATAGTAATAGATTGAGTGAGGTCATTTGAGAGTATAAGAAAATAAAGGATACCTTAGATTAAAATGCAGCTGCCTTTTGTATGGACTCGTTATTAACTTCAGCCATATTTCCATTAAGAAGCACCGCAGCTGAGGAACATTTTGGGCCCAATCACAAGCAAGAAAGCAGGTTTTTCTTTCTTGAGTTTATTAGAAGATTGCTGGAACACACCTCCCTGTTGGATTTGGCTTACAGGATGAAGAGTACCAATGAGAGGGGGGGGACAACAGAGGAGAGAGTGCATGGAGCTGTGAGGGAGGAAGGAAGGAAGGAAGGAGGGAAAGGAGACAGTGGGACAGTTTCACCGATGCACATGTCGCCGCAGTTTGTAAACATACTTGTGCACAAAGTAAAATATTACTTACACAACGTTTTCCGTAACAATTAACACGACAAACAACGTGGTGATCTCAATGTGAACACAGGCATCAACAGTGACTTACACCATCTACACCAGCCTGTCCATCAGGGGGACAGACAGCAGCTCTACTGCGCGGAGGGACACTTTATCCAATGCATAGAATGTTTGCACTGCAAACTAAAAAACACATGTCCGAATTTAGTTTTGTCTCGTTTGTATTTGATCCTCATTGTAATCATTCATGTTCGGGCTACACCCTTGCCCTCTCCTCTCTCTGCTCCAAACTTGAAAATCAACGCCAATAGAACCTCTAATTTACTCTCCAAAACACACTCGAGCTGCTAAGAGATAAAGTGGTGTCTGTATATACAAAACCATTTACCGAGCTATCCAAACCTAAAGGGTCTTTTTGTGCAAATCAAATAAATATATCTATAGATGTGACAGCCTATATTTCCACGTCCAGAGGCTCGGTTGTTGCCCGTGAATCAGGAATTCATGCAGGCCTGAAATTTGACTTTATAGCCATTAAAGTTCGCAACTGAATTTGAGCCTTGCAAGCCTTCAAAAGGAAGTACAAATGAACACGTGAAGAACTGATAACAGATGCATGGAGAATCATAAATACCGTAACGTAAACACAGATCAACAATCAATGAGGTAATTGGTAAATGGCTATACTTCAAATCATAGGCCTATATCAGAGAAAAGAACTCTTTCCGCATGTTTTGTAAAGGCAAATGTCGCTATAATCACTTTCCCTCGGAACAACTGAGCGAAATCTGTGTAATCTGTTATTTGCATACTTCACATTCACCGATAACGTGAAAATAAACAAGATATTATATGAAGCCTCATAAACCGGGTGTCACTGTGCACCAACGTGTAAAATCGCCGGAGACAAAAGACTGAAAATGATGTCTAGTGTCCCCTTGGTCCCCAGAAACAGTCCCACAACTTTTTTTTTTCTCCCGTTTCTCTTTTTCTGACGCTCCATCAGTGAGAAGCGGAGAATTTCAACCTCTTCTGCTTTTGTCTTTGGTTACAAAACCACACTCGCACCACGTTTTTTTTCAGGTCCAACTTTTCCGCGATCGCCGCGATTTTTTCGGACGACGGCCGCGGCTGCACGGCGAAGTACGCCTCCAGAGACCTCTTCTCCGGGGCCGCTATCGACGTCCTCTTCCGCTTCTTCTCCCCGCCGTTGAAAATGTCCGGTTTGTTCAGTTTCTCCCGCTGGGCCCCCTCGGCCTCCTCCAGCCAGGCCTGCAGGATGGGCTTGAGCGCGATCATGTTGTTGTGGGACAGAGTTAACGACTCGAACCGACAAATTGTACTTTGGCTCAGCGACCCCACGCCGGGGATTTTGAGATTAGCCAGCGCGCCGCCCACGTCCGCCTGGGTGACCCCCAGCTTGATCCTCCGCTGCTTGAAGCGCTCCGCGAAAGCCTCCAGCTCCCTTGGGTCCGTGTCCGAGTCATTGATGGAGGGGAGTCCGGAGTTATTGAGCCCCGGGCCGCCTTGACTCCCTCCGTGGTGGCCGGGTAAGAGCCCGTGATGGGTGAGGGGCGAGTTCATGCTCATAGCCTGGTGGGAAAGGTGGCTCAAGCCGTGCATGTGGGAGTGCGGGTGGCCCGAGGAGGTGGAGATCAGCCCGCCGCCGCCACCTCCGCCGCCTCCGCCGCCTCCGCCGGACCCGTCGTGCGACATCAGGGCCAAAGACGGCGAGGTGATGTGGTCCAGGATGTCCGGAGGCTCCAGGTTCGGGTGGTGGTGATGGTGGTGGTGGTGGTGATGGTGGGCCAGCGGCACGGTGGACGTGGACGGGCATGGCACGGTGCTCATCGTGTGGTAGGTGGCGTCCGGTTTGAACGGGTGAGTCTTGCCCTGGGACACGGCGATGTCCACGGCAGCCAAAGCCTCCGCCCGGGCCAGCAGGGTCTCATCCAGGCTGGCGAAGATGTTACTCTGCAGCTGCGAGGGCGAAGGAAGCAGAGGAGGAATGAAGGAATTGGGAGCGAAATGGGAAAAGACAGGAAAAGGGGAAATAAACTCGCGTCAGCCGGGACTTTGGCAACACATAAGAGCCGGATTATTCCTTCAGAAGTTGCGAGTCATAAAAATTAAAACAAAAAAAGCACAGGCTCACTTTGCTTTGAAAAAGATCACACACACACAAACACACTCACAAACG
Organism: Genypterus blacodes; assembly: GCF_046128005.1. Classification (NCBI taxonomy): domain Eukaryota; kingdom Metazoa; phylum Chordata; class Actinopteri; order Ophidiiformes; family Ophidiidae; genus Genypterus; species Genypterus blacodes. The sequence goes on from NW_027466879.1 coordinate 5,476,038, forward strand.
CACACACAGCTCGAGTGATTGCAGAGGAACAACATGAAAAAAACATTAAGTGCGCGTTTTTTGGCTGAATGCGCCTCGGAGCTCCGCTTGTTCTCTTACGCACGAACGTAACATGCAAGCAAGCAAGCAAGCAAGCAAGCAAGCAAGCAGAGTCACACACACATACACACACGCGCGCGTACACACAGCCCAAATAAAGGACAAAGACGCAAGTTTTTGAGGGAATAATTTACCTGTGGAGTTTGTAGACAGGCTCTCCTTATGGCTTCCGAGCTGGAGTGCAGGGTGGTGTACTTGTGCTCGGGTAGAGAGGGATGCATGGCGAAGTGCGCCTGTTTGCTGTTCATGGACATCATCTTGGCGAGCTTCTTTTCCCCAATTAAAGTGCACGGGGATGCGGGAGGGAAACGGCGGCAGGAGCGGGGGAAGGAGTCATATAGACGCACAGCTGATCCCAGACTCGCCCTCTCCCGGTAATGACGCGCTGGAGTCGCTGCTGAGCTCGAGTATCGCAGCCTTGAGCCCGGAGATCACACAGATGCCTGCAGTCTCTCACGCGCACTTATCTGTCTACTGTTCCCCTCTGCTGGGGATGAGAGGGGCTCTTACACCTGAGCGCCTCAGATCTCGTCAAGCCGCGCTGCCTCGGCTGCTCTCGCGAGACACCGAGCTGCCAGAATAACAGCGCGCGGGGCTGTCAGATGAAACCGCTCACATACAAGGGGCGAAGCTGGAACATCTGGAGACGAGAGGAGACGAGAGGAGACGAGAGCTCTAAAAGGGGCGAAACCGAACGGATCCCGGTGACTTCAGGCCCCCTATTCGTGTGTTTTGGAGGCCGTGATCCGTTGACTTTAAACGGGTTGTTATAGTAGCTGTCTGTTCTAGGGGCTGGTTTTGTAAAGTAAATTAGGAAGAAGAAAATAATGCACACACAATGTAACTCTGAATTGTTTGAATGACTGAACGATGAAAGCTTTTTTTTTTTTTTTTTTTAGTAGAAACATTGTGAATTCTTGCTGCCACCCTTTGTCACCATGGCTCCCCTCCTCTCATCTTAACCCTTATAAGTAATGAGACCCCCGTCTTATCATTAAAGCCCATCACCGCCAGATGAGCGCTAAACAAATTGATTTAATACACCAGCGTAACCTTGTACACATCTTTAGCTAAATAAATTAATCCCAATGAATTAACACTTCATTTATTCAAACCACAACGGTTACCCAATTAAAATTTCATGCAGCGATTAGAGGTATGTGAAATATACATGATATCGTTAAATTTGCATAGTAAATAAGGTGCTTTCTGCTACAATGGAATGACTGTGTGTGCGTGTGTGTGTGAGGTCTCTAATGTGTTCGTGTTATAGGCCACAACACGCTGTTATCGACATGTACAGCCAGTGGTTCCTGTCTTTGATAATGGCGACACATTAAGAACTATTATTTCAAAGAGGAAAAAACAATAACAAAAGAGCCTCAAAGTAAAAAAACAAAACAAAAAACTCGGATTACTTGAATACCAAATAGCAGAATGGTGTATTATGGATATTATCCCTTAATTATAAATGGAATTAATCCCTGTAAAGTGCACTGAAAAGTACAAATACCATTAAAATGTGATGATTTCAGCACAATAATTGCTATAACTGCACATTCTAACGATGGAGCAGAAGACAATCAATATCAAATAAAAAATTAAAACTTCAAATACTGTTTTCCAGACTATTTTCATTTTATTTTTCAATTTAACAATGTAACAATTCTATTCAACATTATGTCATTATGGGTTTCCTGATGTTGCTCAGCCTCCAGTTTAGCACTTTATCACAGAAACACAGGAGGCCTATGTTTACAGGACAAATATGGATAAATAACCTTTAGTGTGTTAGATAAAAAATTACAAAAGCAGTGCAAAAGCTATGACGGACATGTTTGTTTGTCCTATTCAGCCTAAAAATCTATTAACCTGCCACTGAGACCTAGACACAGAAACTACTGTCATCATTTTCACCTTTATTACAATTTTTACATTTCTTTTAACCATTTCACAACAGCTGAACGCCAGGCTTGTTTTGGATTCGGCATATAGACCGTAGTAACTGACCAAAACACATCTCGCAAGTTAGAGTAAGAACAGGTTGTTGTGCCTTTAAAAGCTTCACATGAGCTTTGAAAGTTTGGTGGGACTGCTGGTGTTGAAGGGACTGTGAGACTTCCTCTTTGCTGGCTGGCTGATGTTCAGCGTGTGTCTGTCTCTTGGTGTGTTTGCAGGTTTATCGGTGCCGCGGCTGGACAAGGACGGCTCGTCGTGGGGTTCACTTCCTGGACTGAGCGAGCCGGACGGGCCATCTTTATTCTCCTCCAGTGGATCGAAGAGCAAATCAAAAGACAGCTCATCGGTCTGAGAGGGTCGTCCACTCCTGAGGACATTGGGACTATAATCCCTACCCGACGCCTGACCGGAACAAATGTCCTCTGACGGGCCTGTAGGAGCCTCTTTGTGTTTCGGGGTGGAACTCGAGGTGTTGCGTGGTGGCTGGATTTGTTGGTCGCCCTCGGTCGCAGCGCCGCAGCTCGTCAAGTCAGCGGGCCGACTTTTCGGTTGTGGGACGATAGTGACGTCCAACTCCTTGGGAGATGAGGTAGCCAAAGAGAGATGAGATCCCCGGCTACTGGAACTCTCTCCGTCCAGCATCATGGAGTCCAACTCGGAGATTTTGTCGAGATAAGCTGCATCCATGGACGCCTCGCTGGACGTCTGGAAACCAGGCTGGTCACCTAAAAGATTGGAGGACTCGCCGACTTCATCCACCACTGAGGTTTCTTTACTTGCACCTGAACAAGACTGGTTAGAGTCGGACCTCTGCCATGGTCCCCAGATGGCAGACTTTGAGGGCTCCACCTCAGTACTGGGAGCCGATTCTGTGGGGAATTTAGCAAGGCTGGTGAACGGGGTCTCCGTATCGCTGTCACTCTTCCCGGGACTGGGGAATTCTTCAAAATCAAGTTTCCTCAGGTACGACAACGGCTTGAAAGCAACTTTTTTCTCACGGACGCCAGGGCTCCTCAAAGTCAGGGAGCTGAAGGCGGAGGATGGGGTGGAGGGCAAAAGGTCAGAGGTGCCGTCAAAGTCCTTCGTGTTTACTGCGAGACTCGTGTTAAACTCTGTGTGATCTGGAACTCCTGCAGACGCCATCAAGATCAAACTCTCAGTGCCAGAAAACGTCAGACATTGCGGATTGCAGACCGACTCCCTCTCTTTGTCGCTCAGGCTTCTCTGCATCATGTTGACCTTCTGCTGGTCTGTGAGAGCTGTTGATCCGGCTTTGCCGTTCCCACAGGCGCCCTGACTCTCAGGACGTCTCTTCTCGCAATTGCTGGAGCGAGACTCCAGGTCTTCGATGTACTGATCGCTGCGCTCCAGGGCCTTCTTCAAGCGCTCCACTTCACGCTCATGCTGCAGGATTTTGGCTTCGAGTGCCGCCACCGTGTAGCGACCGAACCTGTGGACAGATCAGAGTGGGTCATTGAAAGCCAAGGCAGAAGTGGCATCGTGTAATGTGGACAATATTATTACGTAAAATGACAGATATTGTAGAGAAAGTCACTCACTTCTGAGGGGATCGGCTCACCACCTCTGCTTTCAGCCGCATATTCTCTTGTACAAGGTCGACGTTTTGAGATCGCAATGCCTTGTTGGCCTAAATGGGGTAAAAACACATTTTTGCAGCCAATCAAAATGAATTCCAAAACACACAAGCAAACACAGCAAAGCTCATCTTCATCAGAAATCTTCACCTTAGGCCTCAATTTAAACTCGACTCATACCAGGATCATTCGCTGCTCAAATTTCTCCTTTGTAAGTTTGTGTATGTTGGATTTAATAGACATATGATTTGATATAACGTTTTGCATTTGGAACAAGACATTAAAAGATCTCATAAATAGTTGAAAGTTTGTCATTTCCGTCAGTGTTGCAAGTAAACTAGGCAGGAATAAAACAATGCAGAGGCTGAGGATCGCTCCCCTCATCCATCAACCCCTCTGAAGGAGGAGGACGAGGGAGATGTATCTGCTATACAAAGAGTTTGTAGACGTGGGGAGAACTGACAATTACACTGCTGATGGTTAAACCTCCCACCATGAGACCAGACCCAAAAAAAGTTACAGTTTGACGTATTTCGCAACACAGACAAGATCAACCGCGGAAATCATCGATTGAGGAGACTTGAGTGAGGACGCGGGGCCCCATCGGTTCAAATCGGTTAGTGAGCGGACAGGTCTGCTGCAGTCAGGTGTCAGAGCAGAACGATGCATCGCCAGGTGAGAACAGACTCGGCTGGGAAATCAGTCTCAGTGTCTAGTCTCTCTCGTCTGGTTCAAAAAAGTGTGTTGAAGGTTGGGACGGTCTGAATCAAGCCGGACCCCTGCTTTCTTTTCTGCCTCTCTCTTCTTTTATCATCTTGCCTGCGGTATCGATCTCCTCCCGCTACAGCCCGTGCCATGTTTAATTAATCATTCCATTTGGAAAAACTCACTAATGAATGGCTGCACCTGGTGAGAAACATTATCGGTTAACTGTCCCAGCATGTGAAATACACTTAGTGATTTCATTACGGGCTGGCTGCTGATACCGTGGTGTTGCTGTGCGCGCGTGGACACTTCATTTGTGTTCATAAAAATCACACTCTGGATCGGTTCCAAGCTCATTCTCAGCGCGTTTCCACCAGTCCCGCGTTCCCGCCGCGTTCCCTTCCATCTTTGCCTTGTGTCTTAACTGAGCGTGGCAGAGTTGGAAGGAAAAGAAGCGAGTGACGGGACAAACGGGAGACAGTTCAGATCTGAATGTGCCAAAAGCTCAGCAAACAGTGGAGGAAGACGCACAGACTGACACATCTCGCTTACCTCCTTCAGCTTATCCATGTCCTGCTTGACTTTATCGCAAACGTCCGTGGCAGCTCGCAGCTTGTTCGTACATTCTTCCAGAGCAACGGGGTCCACTCTTTTCTCACCCTCCTGCAATGCATTGTGGGTAATCGTGCAGGGATCCAAAGCAGTCTGGAGCTGAGACTCCAGGCGCTGGTTTTTGGTTTTCAGCTCCTCGTTCTCTCTGATGAGCCCTTCGATTTCCTCCTGTAAAGAGGGAAATGATGTGAATGTGAAGCTTGATATTGTAGCTTGTGGATAAGAATTTAGGGGAAAATTATCTAAATGAAGCTCGCTTTCCAGGCTAAACGCTGTATTTCCATTAAGTGTTCAGTTTAAAAATCACTGGGAATCAAAACAAATACTCCCTGATGTTGATATAGCAACCAAACGTTCACTCAAAATCCAAAAGTCTCTCCCTGCTGCACCTGCTAGTCTCTAAATGCCACAATCTCAATCTTACATTCATGAAAAAGGACTGAAAACATTTACTTAAACACAAACTAAAGAGACATGAAGCTTTCCCAACCTTACATGTCACATTAACGGCAGATCTCGACTTTCCCCTTAACAGCTGAGATGAAGGGAAACGTCGTATTAATGGACAACAAATCTATAAACATGAATCCTGATTATTCCTGATTATTCTTGAACTCAGTTTTCCATCTCTGTCTTTCATCCCTCTCACATCATCTCCATTTCAGCAGCGACGCAACACATTTGTCGCCTGGAAATACAGATCAACCAAATCAGCCCCACAGCCTGTTGACACTTGTGATGATAAACCTCATCAATCTGAGTTTCAAGAGGGATTAACTCAACGACAGAAGTGACAAACACCCTGTAAATTCTGTTCCATGTAATTCAGCCTGACCCTCTGTATGTTTCCCTTCTGAAACAAACGAGGCAGATTTCTTAGCATGAACCATCACTGCTGGCATCTCAAACAGCTGTGCAGCACTCACTGCTGCTTATAAACCAGCTCCTTTATGTTAACTGCAAATCAGCCATCAGCACCATCCTTCTCATTTCCCAGTGAAAACATACATTTACTCTTCATACGTCCACACGTTTACCTCGTATTCCCGTAAAAGCAGCTCCCCTCTCGTTTTCCTGAGGCACTTCCTGGTTGAGGGGCTCTCACTGTGTTCGCTCTCATTGGTGCCTCCTGCAGCAGACAGCAGACAGTTACGTCAACACAAGTCACAACAAAGCACGCATTCGTTTAGATTCAACATGCGGATCTTTGTGGTTTGTGAAAGCTTGAGTGGGGCAGAGTATCTGTAGCTTCTAACAACTTTACTACTACCACAATAAATGCTGTGTGTGTGTGTGTGTGTGTGTGTGTGTGTGTGTGTGTGTGTGTGTGTGTGTGTGTGTGTGTCCTCACCGATGATCTCCCTGCAGGGGCTCTCCGTCGTGATGGGGGCCCTGCAGCTGGGACACTGGCTCGCCTTTTTCAGCCACGTTTCCATGCAGCACGAACAGAACACGTGGTAGTTTGCACAGATGACCGGCTGCTTAACCTGCACAAAGAGCATGAACGAACATGTTAAAAACGGAGAGGGAACTGTCGCCATAAGTTACTTTTTTACCCGGGAATTCGTTAGTTAAGGCGAGTTAAGAGGCTCCGGTTTGTCTGTGTTGTGTAGCGGTTTAACGGCTGGTTCAATGTTACCTTCCCGAGACAGATCTGACACGATATGGGCAAAGTCAGAGAGAGAGTCGACGACTGGAAGTTGAGCGCCATAATTGGGAGCAAAATACAGCGCGCCCGAGTAAAAACAAAACACGGAACACAAACATACACACACACACACCCGCTAGTCTCTCGATTTACAAATTTCCCACTACAAGCGTAGCGACGCGCGCCGAATCTCAAGACTACGGAAAGCCGAGAAGACCAAAAGCCCCACGAACAAAAACGAGCAAACCCGGAAATCATTACGCGAAGTACAGTCCCGTATAGCCAAAACTTTCTGATAGTGGCACATCAAAAGAGGACAGAATAATGCAAAATATATATATATTGAATTAAATTACAGAAGTGTCACGTTGTTTATGTTTACTTGCATCTCTCTCCTCGCCCTAAACAGTGATGAGCCTTTTGTTTTTTTAATTTATTTTTTAACAGTAGATCAACAGTAACTATCGACTGCTTCTCTTAGCAACCATCAAAATTGAGAACTTCCATTCCATTAACAAATACTGTATAGTATTTTTTAACTGGAATGTCCGGAAATTGAGACATGGCTGATAAAGAAAAAAACTAACAAAAGGTTGCCTGGTTAGGATTTATAGAGAACATGGGCATGTAGAATAGAACAGAGATATCATTGAAACAGTCAATATGTGTAATCACATTAGTATGTTATGTATTTCTGACTGTCCTCTGCCTCGTTTCACACTCTAACAGACTCTAACATTACACTCTTACATTACACAGTGCTGCCGATACTGTTACTGTGGTCTGTTTTGGATCTACTATGTGCTTTATTTATATGGGTCTTTATCATACATACATCAAGTTGCCTGATGAAAGTGTATGTAACCAAAACTCTGACAGAATAAGCCATTTAAGTCACATCATTCCTCCTCTTTCCTCCGTTTGCTTTAGCTGAACCAACCTTGGGTTCGTAGGTGGCTAAAGTTATTGCTCCAACGCTGAATAACAAAAATAGAACAACATTTTGACATTGAATCAATTTTAAATCAATAACCTTTGCTTTCTAAAGATATCAGCTGGTGTACATACCAGCATTCTTTCTTATTGAGAAAATTCTTTTCAATGACTATGAATATGTTTACAAGTCTTGGAAGTGGTTTTTAGTAAAGTTTCCTGGATGTAGCCAGTAAGTTGGTGTCATAAATCCACTTTTACAGTTATCTCATTGTAATATATCCATTATTGAACTGAGAATTTTCAGATCGGGGGTTGCCAGGTTTGTCACCATCATTGACAAATGGACTGAATATCAGCTGGAAGGGAAAAATGGTGCTCTGAGAGGATAGTATCATATTATATGCTTTTCCAGTATAAGCATAATCATGCGCCTGGTATAACAGAGCATAACATTTGCCAAAGGAAAGATTGACTTGTTAGTTTATCCTTAGAGAGCAAATGGATTCACATTCAGAGTGTAATAAGTTACCTGATATCCAGAGGAAAGCTTAAAATGGGATTTTCACGAGACATTCAACTGGGAAATGAAGGTCAACTATGAACCAGTAAAAAGACAAAACAAAGGACAACGTAATAAAACATTCAATTTCTTTGGATAAAAGATAGTAAATAAAAACAGAAAAGAAGCAGAAAATTTGACTGTGGTCTATTTTTTATGTTACGGCAGCGAAATCAACAACATATTCATTCATTAAAGCTCACCCATGATAAAGTATAACATTTTTGTATCGTGGAAATTACGTAATTCAGTAATAGTGATGTCTATAGTGATTTAATATTAACATAATTTCCACTACAAATTTTCAAATGGAATCTTGAGCGGTTTAGGCCTCCGGGGCCATTAGTCATAGCAAAGCAACATGTCCTGTGGTTCATTGTAGCTCAAACCAGGACATCTTCTAAGGATCTAATATGATTAGAATTGACTGAATGCAAAATAAGCTTGTACATTGATCCCAGGTGGAAAACATCACCGGTATGTGTTTAATACTGTATTGTTGTTTCTAAATGGCCGCTGTGTTCTGCAATAAATATACAACATTAATGTGTTTGTTAAGGACAAATGGAAGTGAATGAAGCACATATAGAATGATTGAAAACATCCTAATATGGAAGAGACATACTAAGTCCATAAGATATTACCTTATATCTTGAAATTGATAGTAAAGAAGTTCATGAATGTGTTACTGGGAAATCCCCTGTAGAATAACCAATGACAGAATAAAATGAAAGAAATGGCCATTTTGTCCCATTGTCCCTCTGAGATCACATTGGTTTGCAACAGGCAGGCCATTAATTGGTGACAGTCAATTAATCACAGCTGGCACAGACGGCTGCATCTATTGATCTTGTCTGAGCACTTATTTTTCATCCCTAAATGACACCGATCGCCAGATTTGAACAGCGCGTGTAATGGACAGTGAAGAACCAATGACCCGAGTGTCAGAGCTGCGGCGGGTGAGATCCGGATCCCCACCCCCCATCTGTGCCAAATAGCATCTTTACCATTTAGCTGTGAAAGGTTTAGACTGCCCTAAGAGCACAGCAGCCAAACAGTGCGCTCTGCTGCTCAGATGACCTTTCTGTTTAAGGCTTAATCTCTGACAAATGCTTGCTTTAATTAGCCTGATACCCCCTGCCTGGACCACCACCGCCACCCAGCTTACCCCTCTCTCTCTCTCTCTCTCTTGCTCTCTCACAGTGTATGAATATATCCTGTATATCTTTCTCTAGCTGTCTTACCCTTCACCTTCCTTCCTATAACTCTCAAACACACTGTATATTTAAGTGAAGCACACAGAACAGGTTGACAGGTCGTCAGTGTTGGAACCAAACGTGCAGAATCTGCGTGAAATAATGTTTCCTGCAAGAGAAATAAGAATCATATCCCCCAAAATCTAAAACTAATTATGAGACAGTAAAAGTGTAACATTGACTCAAACGGTAGATGTGCTAGTTTAGAGACTTTGCCTGGATAATGTTTGATAATGACCGTCGTTTTCTGTCATAATATACACACGATTAATATTTAAAAGTGTGTCTGACGGTGTGAGGGGAGAAAGCAAAGCACAGAGCATGTTGAGGAGAGAGATTGTAAGAGTAAAAGAGATAAGCTTATGCACATTAAGAGGTTTTAGATAACGTGCAACACTAACATGCAAGTCTCATCTATTGATTAGCCACTATCTGAGCCTGTAGCCAAGAAAAGTGTGTGTATGTGTGTAAAACTCAAGGAAACAGCAGAATATATAAAGGATCAAACGCTTTATTGTCTACTACCTTCAAATAAAGTAAACTAGAAAGTCCCCCTCGGTAATGTTTATGTTGTGCTGTTACAACACCGCCAACACTGACTCTGATTAACATGTTTAAGAATTTCATTGCAACAAAAAATGAATGAAAAACCGTGTATAAAAAGAAAGAGTACAAATCTCCTTGATTACTTTCCAGCTGGGTTGAAATTAGATCTTTGCTCAATTTCATCTTCATCCAGAGACTGCTGCACACTGTGCATTCCTCCCTCTGCAGCCGCAAACACAAGTAAAATAGATGCATGGCTACAAATCCCAGTTTTATTGGAAAGGGGCCTAATTATTAGGATGTAAGTCAGGCTGTGACTGGAGGGCCGCCGTCTCCTTGATGCTGGTTTATATTTATCCCCTCCTCTGCAGCTACGGCAGCAGTGCCACCATCACTACCAGCAGTGTGTGGCGCTTTTATTACATCGCCCACAGGCAGGTTCAGCCCTGTCACAGTCACACACACACACACACACAGCCTGCAGGGCCGGCAGCCAGTTGAGTCCCCTCCACAGCAGAGTTACCCCACATCCCCATGCAGCCCCACATGGACCCTTGGGACAGTGGAGGGGGGGAGTGGGTATTATGGTAATACTATAGCCTGCTGCTCCCTTCCCCTCTCCTGCAGCACAGCTGGGAAGGACCATCATTACAAGTATTGTAGCAATCTGTTTAAGGGGGACGCACTGGAGAGGTAGGGTGACAGAGAGAGGATGAGTGCTGCATACATAGATCACATAAAATATGATTAAAATGTGTGTGAGGGGACCAGGAATAAAATGCAAAACTTGTTATGAACACCTTATATCAAGTCTACTGTCAAAATGGCCGGCTGTAAATCTCTATTTTCCCCTCTTTACTTTTTTATTTCATTAAAGGTTTCTTGGGTGGAGCTGGTCATATCTCAAGACTGAGGCCTGTGGCACATAAGGAATAAATAGGACATAAAGTGCTTGAATCTCTAATGCCTCATATAGCTTTACCAATCTGTATTGTAGCGTGTCACGAGTTGCAAATCCATTAGAAAGTGGCAGGAATCGAATAGCCTCGGAATAGTGCGGAAAGAGTACTGTTCATATGGTGGAATTACCCTGAATTCATGCCAAATTCCCCAACAAATTATTTTTAGAGGCTGAAGAAATCTTAAGGATCAATCTGTGGGCACGTTTGAATGATTGATGTGAACTTTATTGTGCAGTCGTCAATGAGAAACATCTTTTTACGCCGTAGATGAATCGCTGTGATCAGAATAAACAGCCTGCTCCTCTATTCTGGTCGCTCTGTGACAGAGCAGTCAGTCACTCAGTGTCTGATTAACCTGCTCACAGCCATCCGTCTCCTTGTTTAGCAGGCTGGGGTTCAGAGCCTTCCTCACACTCTGTCATCCTCACTGTATTTTTAGGAAACAGAGATATCCATTACACGCCTCACATCTCGCCCCTCTGTCCCCTCTCACTCTCTCTCTCTCTCTCTCTTTTCTATTTTCAGTTTTCCAACAGGGAGTTCAATTGATAAAGCACAGAATCTATAACGGCACACGCAGAGGTGAAGGGTTATTGAATATTCCGAAAGACGAATGATTAAAAATGCATATTACCTCATTATTCCTCCTGCCAAATGAATGGAACTATATATGCCAGCAGATACAAAATGATTCTCATCTTTTTCTTTTCTTGACCTGATGGAGGGCATGAAGAGAGCGAGAGAGAGAGAGGGAGAGAGGGAGGGAGGGAGGTGGGAGAGTGCTCCTACTAAACTGCACTAATGTCCCTGAAACTTGAACCCTTATTGGCTCTGAAGGACATTATATCAGGGGCAGCATCCCTCGTCTTTTAAAGGTGAGGATTAAAGCCGAGTGTGTTACAAATGGTGTGTGTACAGCATCACTGTGGTGACGACACGCTGGTGTTTATTAGAAGCTTTGTGTTTTTACTCTGAAAGTGTGCTGGTGAAATACAGATATGTTCAACACAGATATGTCAGCACTGACCCCCCCTCCACACACACACACACACACACACAACTCCTCACTCTTTCCACACACACACACACACACACACACACACACACACACAACAGGAGGCCTTATTAATTATTTGTAGCCACTTGACTTCATATTGTGCTGCCAGTGGCTTGGTCAAAGATTATAATTACCACTTCCCTGTTTGTATCATTTTCCATCTCCTGTGCTTTTAGTGCCGTATTACTTGGAGTATCCCTCTCTCTCCCTCTCTTCCTCCCTCTCTCCCGTATACACAGGACCAAAAGTGCAGGCACATCATTTATTGATAAGACAAAAAGAATGTAATGAAATTATCAATGTTCTTGAATTAATTATGAACATGATTAAGAAAGCTAAAATCTCAGGAGCCGGTCTCTCATTACCCATTCACTCTTAGGGATTGCTTTCATTCAGGGAAGGAGAGGCGAAAAAGCCTTCCAGCCGAGCCCACTCCGGCTCAGCCTTCCTCCCTGTGTGCCTGTCCCCTTGTCTCCGCTGCCGGGTTGATTGAGCGACCCAGCGACACACACCGGCTGCCGGCCCGTCCGTCCACCCGCCCACCCGCCCGCCTGCCTGCCCGCCTGCTTGCCTGCCTGCCTGGCTGGGCTTCCTTCCACCCGGGCTGGTTGCCGCACAGCCAGCTACCTTGTGGCCTCTGACGTTTGCGTGGAAACGAGAGGATGTGCACAACCTTCCTGTTTCTGCAAGCTCTGAGGTCCTGACCCTCTTTAAAAAAAAAACAGACACGGTAAGTAAAACTCTTCACACTTGCAATTAACTGCTTTTCTTTAATTAATTAGTTCTCAGTTTAAGTTGAAGGGGAAATAAAATGTTCTCCACTTTTGTATTTCTTCAAAAGCAGCTGCACTTTAATTTCAGTACATAGAGCCTTCAATTGTGAGGAAATGCATAATTGTCAACTATACTAAGTTGTGGCATTAACAGTGGGAAGTAAACTGTGAATTGTTGCTTCATGAGAAATTATTTTGAATGTTGAATAATTATATACAATACTTAGATGACTATAATATAAAGTATCCTGATGTGAAACAGTCCATTAGTTTGATGGATACTTCCGTTTGTGTTCCCACTGGTGACGGAGCTGATTCACTCGTCAGTCATTTGTGAAGTGACTGTTTCCAGAGCTGAATTGATGGCACATATGAAGTGAATTCTTCCGTCACTGTATCACACAAACAGGCAGAGTTCTTGTCTCCTCTTAGTTGAGTCTGGATCATTCTGAGGCGATTGCAATTAAAAGTTGTTTATTGAGTTGTGGATTAATTGCATTACATTGAAAAATCAGTTGTAATCTGAATTTCCCATCTTAGATATGATAGACAGTTTTAAAAAATGTATATGACAATGAATTCATGCATCTGTAGTGATGGTTGTTGTGTTTAGAGATGTCAGTGATTTTGTTTGATGAGGCTCTGCTGCAAATGTAAACTCTGAGCAATATTATGATGTCTGTTAGGCTCAACAATTCATGTTAAACTAATTTCAGTGACTTTTTAAAATCCATTTCTATTCAGTGTGAGGAATATAAATGCTGTGCAGAGCGACATATCACTGTAGCTCTGTGGATCTCTGCTGTGCTCGGTCACATGGGACATTATATGGAGCAAAACTCCCCAAAGTATTGCAAGTTTCAAACAAAAGTCTCATAGCTGCTGCCTCTATCCTCTCCGCACCTTCTCTCTTTCTAACCAGCTTTCTCTACACACACACACACTCAAACACAAGCTTGCACACATATAAACAAACACACACACACACACACACACACACACACACACACACACACACTCACACACGCACAGACACGCACATTTCATCATATGAGCGATACACAAACTTGTGCAATGTTTCACCTTCCAGTACACTCCCACAACATGGACACAGTGTATATTCACACTAACATTCACAATTCTAATAGTTGTGTTGTTTACCATCAAGATAATCTCACATGAATGTATAAATAATTTACCATTTACTATTAAAAAACAAACAAATTGTGACCTATTATTATTATAATTTAATTTGCATGGCAATTTTGTGGGAAAATTTAATATAGCATCGATGCTGATCTATAGATATCCACAGTGTATTAGGCCACATAATACCTAAAATAATGTCATCTAATACAGCGATGCACAAACATCCCACCTTGATGTGTCAGTTTACCATGTTCGCTTACACTCAGAGTCTCTGAGAGGTGATTGAACTCTAAGGACATTCTAATAACAGCTCCTGTTGGTGTGCAGGATGTTATGCTATATCAAAATGTCATTATACTGCTTTGTCCGCCCACGTTTACATCTAGAATGTCATATAAATTCAGCAGTTTGGGACAAAACGGCGCGTTTATAAGCTTCACAAATGTTGGAGCAGGGCTGTTGCATTGGATTGCCTCACATCGTACAGGTGCACCTAATATAGTGCTCAGTCAGTAGAGAGCAATAAGAAGGAAGGACGGAAAGAAAGAAAGAAAGAAAGAAAGAAAGAAAGAAAGAAAGAAAGAAAGAAAGAAAGAAAGAAAGAAAGAAAGAAAGAAAGAATCAGCGGGAGAGAAAGCCAGTGAGAGAGTGAGAGTGAGAGAGCTCAGGGGTTAATGGCGATCCTCCTGTCCTAAGGATTGATCCAAGTATTGGATCGCACATAAAGCTGCAGTTACTGGATATTACCCTGCTGCTATCGGCCTGCAGTGATGGCCTGGATAAGAAGTGCTTACCAAAGAGGATGCTCCTCCAGGGCAGATACGGTTTCCCAGCCCTCTGGGAACAACAACCACATGCCTGCTGCTTGCTCAGGAACTTTCTACCTCATCGAGTAAATCCAGTGGCCTTATCAAGTTACTGGCCTACTGAACTGCGCAAAAAACATTCAAAGCTCCTTACACTTTGAGCTCCGGGGTGGGGGAGGGCAGCCATTAAAATGCACCTGCTCCTCACAGATAACACTGCTGATTATTTGGTTTGTTTGGCTTGTGTTTTATTTTGGGCTGAGTGGGGTTATCGTGGAGATTGAGAGACGAAATGGCTGGAATGTAATTTCATAGGTTTCTGCTGAGTTAGAATGAGCTAAATGCACTGAAGTTGCAGATTTGTTTCTGCAGCGCTCACTGAATTTCACTTGAATAATCACTATTATCGCTTAAAATCCTTGAAATGGGCAGACTTTAAGAAACTGGCCTCAAACCAGTCCTGCGCTGTGCTGTATTCCCTCTAGTGGTGTAACTTCAGACTTGCAGAGGGTTTAGCCGACTCCAGATCTGTGCCAGGGTGGGCATCCCTCCTCACAAGCATCTGCTGTATGCCTCTCTGTGGTATTACCCATGAAGCACCTGGCTTAGGCCAAACGCCAGCTACCCGAGCCCAGATGGCAGCTAAGCAGGCTAATTATTTCAACACAAAACTCTGATGTCCCACACCAGCATTGCGGGGCCACTTTGGCATTCTGCGTGTCTCAGTGTAGTCCTGCTGAAGAGGATGTCTGCCATGGAGCTATAAAGATGTCAAGTGGGTAATCACGATCATAGACAGGCCCCTGTGCAGTGCTTGGAGTCCAGATGTAAAGACGGCCATGTGCGGCCTCCTTTAGAGGCAGAGAGGCATTTGGCATTGGTGGGATTGTGCATCGTCTTTGCCCAGGATGCTCGTTGATCCAGCTGCATGCTTCTTATATTCCTGTGTTGATGATAACATAAGTTTTGTGTTCTCATTTTTTCTCATGTTTTAGGTCCTCTTATGAAAATAATTACCAGGCAGATGCTGATTCAAAGTGTTGTGCTGAAGTTTGCAGAAAGCGCCAAGTGTTTGGACTTCAAAGTGTGAGGACTTTTAATGCACACAGGTTGTTAAACAGCAGTTAGTGTCTATAGGTGCACACATAGACACTCAATGACTCGGTGTATAAATTATAGTTCAGCACTTTTGTTAAATATGATTTGATGATAATGATGACACTTTCCATGATGTCATTTGGATCATTCATTCATTCATTCATTCATTCACTGTAAGTGTTTTCTATACATTCACAGAAATAACAATCAATCAAACAAACAGTCAGATCTGTGCAGTTCATAGTCTACATTTACAGAATGATTTTCTTCTGTACATTCATTCATTCATTCACAGCAACCCTGCTTGTCCCCTTGTGGCCATAAAGAGGCGCGGTGACGTCTCCGCAGCACGTCTAAGCAGGATCATTCACTGATCTGTGAGTCACAGCTCACACACTGCCAGAGCTTCAGTGTCATACACACACCTTGTTCTGTATATATGCAGACATCAGACAGACTCTCTACCCTGTCCAGAAATATTGATTCTGCCTTCAAAAAAAAGCCTTGCATCCCCTTTCCCGGTCTCCACTGCTGGTGAAGTGCTCTTGAGCATGGCACTAAGCGTTCAACTACTACTGCAAAGAAATACATGACACCATTTCAGTTAAATCTGCCTTGTTGAGTGTTGTTTGATGCAGATGTACAGTGACAGAGCAGCATGAGCATCCTCAGCTGACGGTAGATGTTTCCGTTCCTCTGTTTCATCTGTGTGTGGTTGATGAAGTGTTGCCATTAGGGCCCCGTCTCCTGCATCCCCAGCCACATCACAGGCAAGAGGTGCAAGGTGCAGGCCCCTCAGCGATAACCTACTGACTCCAGCATTAAAGGCTCCACCAATGGGGAGGACGGCCTACATCTTGATCCATTACCTCTTGTCAGTGAAGAGTAATGCCGGCTAATGTCGGCGTGTTTCGCTATTTCTGTAGCTGTGTGTGCAGACGCCACAAATACCTCCGCGGATAAACGAGGAAAATGAGGGGAAATTGAGGGGAGAGGTTAAAAGGCTAAAGGCCCCCTGGTCTCCAAAGAGTCAGACGTGATATACAGTATGCTCAGACGCACACACACACACACATTAACACACACGTAAACTGTGATAAATGTGACCCCCAAATTTACTGATTAATGTAAAAACCTTGAGTAGCAGCAGCCCAGACATTTTCAGTAGGTTTCCTTGAGAACATGTTGTTTTCAGGTATTTCACACACGCACAATACACACACTTAAGACACAAACTCTGGCACATATACAATGAATACAAACACACATTTTCAGCAGTTGTAAAATCTGAGGTGGGCATTCACTGACAGTTTTCTGAGAAGTTACAGTAACCAGTACAAAATGGAGGCAAAAGAAGAGAGATGTATCTATTGTTGATATACACGAACTTAAAGCCTATTGTTGTCTGTTTGTAGAATCAAACTGGGAGACAAATTAGCAGGAATAAAGCAATAAAGACCGGGTAATTTGTCCCAGTACAATTCTCCATCACACTTCCACCCTCCTCCTCCTCTTTCCCTCTCCTGCTCCTCTCCCTAAAGTGTATCCCATCTGCTTTGGGGACCTCTCCGTGGCTTGCAGGAGCAGGATAAGCACACCATTTTCCTGTCAATACTTTGCTATTAGCCTCTGCAGATCCATATATCACTGAGCTGTAGGCGATGGGCTGGTGCAGGGGTTTTTCTTCTTATCTGGATGGGCCCGGGTCTGAGGTTCCCCCCACTCTGCCCCGCTCTTTGATTTGTCCAACTGGTAGGTTAATGAGCGATGGAAGCCTCAACTCCTCGTCTCTTATCCTGGGGAGTATAAAGGTGTGCCTGGTGTGTAGGGGTGGATTAGAGAGAGGAGAGGAACAGGCAGGATGCATGCTGAGGTGCAGCAAAGAAAACGACAGGCGATAAAGAACCTAATAAGAAATTTAAGTATCCATATAAGAAGCTGTAAACGGAGCGTCTCAGCTGTGCGTTGGACGAGAAATCCAAATCCTTTACATACTGAAAGCAAAAAGAAGAAGAATCCTCCATTTAAATTTCTACTTAAGTGTGAAATTGTTGCTTCATGAACGTTTATTTGGCTCATGTTCATGCATCAATCATACAGTATCTACCCCAAACTGGAGTCACAGAGTTTTCACCTACAGTGTGAACAATTTTGTGCAATGAAATGAAAACTAAATCCCAGAAATTGGCAACAGTTTTCTTTTCTTGTGAAAACCTCCGCACTATATCCAGGTTTTTTTTTCTACTGTCTACTATCTACTGTAACATACAAGTTTTAATCTGACTGCAGCTATATTTTATCTTTAGATCGTATTGAATTGAAATCGTGAATATACTAAGTAACTGTAGTTCATCAGTTCTTCTCCTTTTTTGGTTCTAGTCACTTGAATCGAAGCGGTTCAGTTTTTGCCTGTGTGTGTGTGTGTGTGTGTGTGTGTGTGTGTGTGTGTGTCTGTGTTGTGGGTCAGAGAGCATTATATCCAATTTTGGGGTAGATCTGAATAATAGATTAAAGTTGTTTCAAACATCACTTTGACACCATATACAACCATCCAAACTGCTTGTTGTGCATAAACACCACAGGTTATTATTATTACCAGATTGTAGCAGAGACTAAACACAATACAGGCGTTCAAATAAAGGGGTCACTATTTTAAAAGTCAAATAGACACAAAAATGTAGAGAGAAGTGAGGAGAATCCTATTTTGTTTTCAACTGGTTTGCTCCTAGTTGACAGTGTGTAGGACGTCCTCAGAACTCAGATCTCAGACATCTGAGAGAACAGCATCGCTCCTCAGGCATCAGGAACAAACTCTTGAATAAAAAGCAGAAAATGCAAAATGGTGAAATACACGAGAGTCATAAGAAAGCGTTTAATGTAACAGGAGTGTTTATTAACACGGTCAGGCCTGTAAGTTACCGTGACAATGACCTGCGTGATGAAGATCCATGATTCCTCCTGCTCATGGACAAGAGGCAGCAGGAGTAAGTCAATGATAATAAAAGCGATGTGGAGCGTTTGAACATTTCCTCAGATCAGTGAGTTACAGTGTGTATGTGTGTGTGTGTGTGTGTGTGTGTGTGTGTGTGTTACACTAGCAAGTTTATGACCTGCAGATATTTGGCCCCAATCCAAGAAGAAACTGTCTAATGAGCAAGCTGCGTTAGTGTGTGTAGCAGCTCCCTCACAGCAGACTGCCTGTGCAGTTTGCAATGTGTGTGTGTGTGTATGTGTGTGTGTGTGTGTGTGTGTGTGTGTGTGTGTGTGTGTGTGTGTGTGTGTGTGTGTGTGTGTGTGTGTGTGTGTGTGTGTGTGTGTAGATTTGAGCGTTCGCGAAACTCTCTATATTGAAGGCATTTAGCTGTGGGATAAGGAGGGAACTCTGGAAGCTGCATACAACCACAACAGGGGAAGACAAACCACTGCCAGATAAATGTCCTACTTAGTCTAAGACCCCCCCCCCCCGCACACACACACACACACACACACACACACACACACACACACACACACACACACACACACACACACGTCTAACTATCCTCCTTGGGTTTTTTGTGCACACACAAACACACACCTTCAATGGAACTCTCTCTCCAGCATATGGTTGGATGGTTGTAGGCCGTATCCCAAGGCCTGTTTCCCAGCTGGCTCCCTGAGAGAACACAGAGAGGACCGAGAGAGAGAGAGAGAGAACAGGAGAGAGAACACAGGAGGAGGAAACTGAGGGGGTGCAGATACATAAACAGAGAGAGAGAGAGAGAGAGAGAGAGAGAGAGAGAGAGATTGAGAAGAGGAGGTGAAGGATGTGCTCGTGTGCCGTGTAACCCTCCAGATGTGTTGTAGGTTCGGACTGTTAAGAACCTGATAATTAGTTTGCCTGTGAGGCATCCGTCATTACGTATCTTCGGCAACTAACAAGGCCCTGTTGGGGACGGCAGCATTTCCCTGTGATTTACAACACATACACACACACATACACACATACATACACACACACACACATCTGTACACTGCTAAATACAACATCCAGATTCAGAACCATTATTCTCTTTTATTTCCCAGACCTTCCTCACTAAAAGAATGTTTCCGGAACACACTCTCTGTCTTTGCCTTGATAAGCTGAGGTACTCAGCGAAGGTGGTGGTGGTAGGGGTGTGTGTGTGTGTGTATGGCGGGGGTGCATCTCAGTCACTGAGTACTGACCTTGAGTCCTTATTGTGACAAAGAGACACATAGAGGAGGTTGTACTGAAAGCAAAATGATTATACATATGCTGCATTATACAAATACACTTAGACTAAGTGCTTATTATATAAAACAACTAAATGTCTTAATAATACTGCACATGTATCGAGCATTGCAAACATTCCATGACAAATAAGCACATCTACTCATTACATTTAGTATTTCTCTTTTTCAGGAATTGGCAGTGATTATTTGAAAGTAGAAATTGTTTTATGTCCATCAAAATTAATATCTGCAATCTGCAAAAGGGTAATTTATTTTTTTCAGACGTGCACAGCATCAAACACCCTCAGATACATTCATTACTTTACACCTTTGATGTGGAGCGTTTCATTACAACTCCTGCCTCACACCTCGACGCTGGAAGTGTGTGTGGTCATTACTGGTCAGTGGAGCCGCATTGTAGCTTTGTAGGAACTCTGATGCAACATTACAAACTAAAAGGTAATGGGGTTCTTTCAGAGAGCAAATGTTTGTTCTGAACTGATACGTGCATGTTTTTGTACAGGAGAGGATATGGATGAATTACTGCATAATGGAATACAACAAATGGCGTTAAGTACAGTTTCAAAATAGTTGTTTGTTTGGTGAATCTGGCAAATTCTCAGTTGTATAAAAACACACACTTAATCAACACACACACACAATACTGAAGACAAATGTAATCCTTTTCTCACAGCGACTAAAAATGAGCTGAAATTGAAATCTCATTCCAAATAGCATAATTGGGAGCTGAAGTACAATTTTAATAACAATAACAATCCTACCGGCCTGCAGACATCACCGGTCTGTGACGCCTGAGGTTCTGTGAGGAAAGGGTTAACATGTCTCCTATGTACAGGCACCTCAACATCCATCATGTTTCTCTGTAACCAGATCATAGCTTCAATCACAGGGAAGATTAGATAGTAGTCTATTAATCTCCCATATTAAGCAGATCCATTTGTGAAAGCAAACGGCCCAGTGAGGCCATCCTTTCACTTGTTGTCTCTAAATCTGATTAGCAGGCATAACGACATGTTTCTGAGGGCCACAGCAGATATAGATTGGTGCCGCCTGCCTGCCTGCATCGCACTGACTCCACTTCTAATGTGTTGTAAGAATGCACAATTTTATGTTCAAGGACACATGTTCAACCAAGGGGATTTCTGTTTCAGCAGGGAAGATAATGGGCACGCCGAGTGTTTTCATTTGTCTGCCTGAAGCTATAACCCACACACACACAGTAAAGGGATTTTTGTACATTTTCAGCATTTTACATACTTGAATATAGAACTTTAGATACAATACATGTATTTTTATACCACGTGTAAATTTGGCTACGTACTTAGAAAATGTGTCATTAAAAAACTAACAGGATAAACTTAAAGCACGTCTGGCATGTGGCAAACAGCTTTAGCGTGGGTTGTGATGTATCAATGCCGTGTATTTTCACGGGCTGAATCTTGCACCTTAATGATGGAATATAAATGTAAAACAATATTACATTGAATTAAAAATGAATACATTATTGCTCACATTAAAGAGAGCAGTGAATAATTGTTGGCAACACCTTATAACTCCATATTTGGTGATACCTTTGCAAGCACTGACTGATTAGTTCTGAACCTGGTGTAGGTAACATAGAAATCTCTAGATAGGCTTATTTATTTTCAAAATAATCTCCTTCAGCTCAACATGCAGCTGCTTGTTGGAGTAAAAACACACAAAATAAATTACAACTCACTTCCTCATGTGTCCGGCTCAGCACTTATCAATCAACCATTGCACAGTCAGCCCAGAAATAAATGAGTGGATTACAGACTGAACACAGGCTGACTGAAAAGTTATAAACCTCAAGCAGAAGACTAAACCAGATGATACCAAATTTCTGGCGTGACCCATCCAGAGGTCATGATGCCAGTGATGATGATGAAGATAAATGCCGATGATGTCACCAGTCTTTATTTAGCCTTTGTACCTCGGTATACACTGGACCAGACCTAGTAGGAACGTTCTGTCAGGTATCTGATTTCTCCCTCTGACTTGGCCTCGGACAAGGAGGAGAAGCGGGAGAAGGAGAAGGAGGAAGATCCGGTTACAGCAGGGAGCAGCGAGCACGGGGACAGATCTGTTTACTTGGGGAAGTTAATTGATTGGGAGGAAAGGTGGTGAGGGGAGAAAGGAAGGAAAGTGGTGGAGGGAGGGGGGGGGGGGGGGGGGAGGAGGGGGGGTCAGTGTGTTCACCCACATCTCTTGGTATTGATCATGTGAATGCTCCTGCCATAACCTCCGATATGCCGCTGTGCTATTATTGCACTGTAATGCCGAATAAGATGGTGTCCTTGTAAAAGCAGAGAAATACAGCGAATGAGGGCGCGGGCAGGCAAGAGTCGTTAAGAAGGTTTGGTTCGCTCGTTACGATCAATTTCTTACCGTTTTCATTAAACTTTCACCTCAGTAAAGGTTCTGTCATAGAATATATCACTCTCCACCGAGCCAGCTTGTCAATACTTTATTTATTTAAACCTGCAATAACCATTTGTTAATATCAATCTGAAAGGGCATTTGTAGCGATGAACCCTCAGAGAATTGTCGGCAAACTGTGCAGCTTTAAGTTACTTTTGGCGTCTTTTACCTCATTGTTTTGGTTCTGCTCAGCTCGGTTCTCACCAACTCCTGATAGAAATGCGCAGAGAGACAATGCCAACTAATAATCAAGCAAACAAATATAGGGTATGTAATATCTATCAGTCACAAAAATGAGTGAAAACAAACTTCACTCACTTGCAAACAAAACCAGTCATACAACCAAAACCCTAAAACACCATTTTTTTCTCAGGAGTTAGTGGAGACCAAAACAATATTAGCCTTACAATTACTGGGCAGGAAGAAGAAAACCCTAGTGGGTTGCTAATGTTGCTGTGAGTCTCCTGGGTGTGCCTTCATAAGCCTATTGCGCTCAGGGCTTTGTGTCTGTCAGCTTATTTGGGAGATTTTCACCCTCAAAGTGGCCACAAATCATTTATTGCAGGTTTATATGCATCTATATCTGTTCAAAAATAGATATTATCCATCTGAAGCAAACACACTGCATTTTGCCATACCAATATTTTAACGTTTACAATGCTGAGAGTTGCAGTATACTTCAAAAAGAGAGAAATAGCCTAGATTAGTGCATCGTATGCGTCTTTTACCCTGAACGTTCCACTCAGGCCTTTACACTACATACACCTGTTAATCTGATTAGTCCAGCTGAGTTAATGTGCGAAAACCCATAACAGAGAGGATATGAGCATTGTGAGATCACCTCGGCAACGGTTTTCATGTGACAGTGGGCCGATTGCTCCATGTGTAAAAAAAAAAAACGTACACAAACAAATATAAACACAGCCATGCGTATTGTGTCAGGGGAGACGCAGAATGAGATGGAGAGCAGTGGAGTGCAGCCTGCATGCCGTCCACTTTGTATTGGATAGACCACATTAATTATTAAATGGCATGGCTGCTAGCTATTATTACAGAAAAACAGTGGGCTGCATATGGATACTTTTCTCACGTTTGTATGTCAATACACACCCTGTGCCCTGGTGGGTGCAGCACAACACAACATATTCTGTCATCCTGTAACATTCTCCATCGTTGAATAAAATTCTGCCAATGGGAAAATAGAATAAAAATCAAACCCCAACAACACATTAGATGACCGTGAAGAAAAATCAGTTTAAGCCTGTTAGAGTTACAAATTAAAGTCGTTTGAAACTGGATTATTACAATTATTCAGCTCATTTAGGCGTTAGTGTCTTAGAACAATGTTTTGCCACATAAACCACATAAACAGTGAACATCTGCATCGTTTTGTTCACTGAGGGAGTGTGAAAGATTACAATTTGATCACCTCATGGCTGATTATTAAGTGATAAGTGATTAAGACTTTTAGAAATAAATAGCTGCCAAAAGAGGCTTGATGCAGATTAGATGCAGATCTTTGTTGAATAGGTCGTATTCACAGACATGACACAGGTTTGAAACCTCCATTTAACAGGTGAACCCACAGATCTCACGACAGCATATGAGAAGGCCTGTATGTGAGAGAGAGAGAGATGGGGGAGGAAGAGTGCTTACGATGAAGAACAGAGGTGGACGTGTTGGCTCAGATTTGTTTGCTGGTGTCATTTTGAGCTGTCAGCGCTCAGTGCTGCTGCTTCCTGTCTGGATGGACATTTCTGTGTTATTCACTCTGAGGTTATGGTTTTAGATTGAGGGCAAAGCCCGCAGCCCGCTGTTTGTTTTGAAGGAATCCATTGTCAATACAGAGGCGGCAGTGCTCGGATTGTTTGCAGAGTTAATAGTAGTTTGATGATGTCATTCTCAGTGACCTGTAGAGAAATTGACCCCTGTTGTGTGAGTATTTCTAAAATGCCACCTGCACAATTATGGTCAGACTGTTGTATGGAGGGTTTGTTTTATCTGACTGTCTTGCTCAGAGACACAACACACACACACACACACACAAAGGAATGTGCATGAGTTTAATGTGCTGACCCAAGCCTCCACATCCTCTGAAAACATGTTGGTTGAATGTCAGTAGAAATTAGGTTCCCTGTGGTGGTGATGAAATAATTTATTCATCATGAGCGACTTGGAGCGTTTCACCAGCAGCATTTTGCAGAGAGGCGCTGGTCGTTTTTACCACAGCATGGCGTCACAGGCCGGGAATAGACTTTTTCAATGAAGTGGTTTTCCTTAGATAGATTCACTGCACCACCAAGTATGGATTTTTGCTGAAAATACATAGATACACACACACACACACACTCACACTCACAAACACAGAGAGAGAAATGTCTTGATACAAAGGTTTTTGTGGTGTTTATAAAATATTGTTCATGAAACATTTGCTGTTGTAACTTTTGCTCTTTAGTCTTTGATGAACTCTTTCTCTCTTGACTGATCAAGTGTTTTGAAGCAATTGGCTTCTCGCTCACATTAACTTCAAACGGACACAGATCTCTGCGTGTTGGATTAATCTTTAGATCGTTGTTGATTTTTACAAAGGGGGAAAAAAATAAAACAGAAAAATAAAGTGAGGGTAAGGAAGTGTGTGAGAGAGAGAGAGAGAGAGAGAGAGAGAGAGAGAGAGAGAGAGAGAGAGAGAGAGAGAGAAGAGAGAGAGAGAGAGAGAGAGGGAGAGAGAGAGAGAGAGAGGGAGAGAGAGAGGGAGAGAGAGAGAAGCAGAAAGAGCAAATCCTCCAGAGAGATGTATAATTCATGCTCATGACATACTAGGCATTGTGCGTGTGTATGTGTGTGTGTGTGTGTGTGTGTGTGTGTGTGTGTGTGTGTGTGTGTGTGTGTGTGTGTGTGTGTATTGAATAGTGCTTTATGCTGTATGGCATCACTGTGTATTTGTTGAGTCTCTATCTCCTCGTCTTTCCAAAGGGCGAGGCAGCCTGCACACCGGGTTTAGCCATGACACCAGTCAGTCAGTCAGTCAGTCAGTCAGTCAGGGTGGAATTCTCTCTGTCTTCCCCTGAGACGTGACTTTGTTTATTTTACTCATTTCAAAGGTGAGCTGTGACTTCCAGAGTGTGCACAGTGTGTGTGTGTCTGAATGTCTCTGTTAGCACCAAATCTCAGAGTCCACATAAGTCTTTCTTCTGTCAGCACAGTGAAGCTATGGGACCAGAACAATGTCAGTGAGGAGGGAGGAGAGAAACCTCAACCTGTGATCTCATCCATAGGGGCCGGAGGCTCCTTGGACCAAATTCATAACATTTCTTTTTTCTTTTTCATTACCGTCATCTAAAATCATCAAATGAACTCACCACAAAATTACCAAACTGATTTTGTGTTCTACATGTCGTAATTTCAAATGACAGGTTAAACCATTAAATATGTAAACACCTCTATGGGTCAAATTCAGATGAATATTTTGAGTAACAGTACATCCAAACTGTTGATAGTCCCATAGTCCCATAGTCTATCATGTGATAAAGACGCCCGATACTCCATGATTACACCAAAATGTAACGTTTGCTTCCCCCAGCGACCAAATTGAACCAAAGTCGGTTCATAACTTTATTGGTAATCCTGCAAAACTAACAATCAAACTGTTGAGTGAAAACACATCGACCTTGACAGAGAAGCAACTTCCCAAAACTTCTAACGCAAAACCTTTGGATGACACCGACCTCCAGGCCAAACAGAACTGGAGACTGACCAATATGCACAAAGATTGTCTGAACTTGCATTTAAATGAGTTTCACATTACAACATTTCTGCAAATCTGCCACTCTTGTATAAAAAAAAAACAAAAAAACAGTCATTGTGGGCATTACAGTCACCTCTGTCAACTTTTCTAATTCTCTGTTTACATCCCTATGATGTTACAGAGGAGCTGATGGGACAAACGCTTCTTCTCACTGACAACAGAAGCCAACAAAAAAAAACAATGCCCCTCAAAACGGGACATTTCTGCTCTAATGTAAAGCCACCTTGTTATAAAGATCAAACCTCCTATTCTTTCACTGCAGAATGCTTACTAAGCTAAACTGTTGTAAAGGTGTGTGTGTGTGTGTGTGTGTGTGTGTGTGTGTGTGTGTGTGTGTGTGTGTGTGTGTGTGTGTGTGTGTGTGTGTGTGTGTGTGTGTGTGTGTGCGTGTGTGTGTGTGTGTATGTGTGTGTGTGGAGCCGTAAGATGCAGCCATCACCTGATCATGAATTATGAAAAAGAGGATTCCCGTGCGTGTGAGATGGCATTGTTCACCGATTGTGTCACATCAGTGCATGTTTAACTAGGCAAAACAAAGGCTTTTCAATATTTCAGCGTGCAGGGACAGACGGAGTGAGGAGACACGGCTGCACTGCTGCTCTGACTCCTCTCCTCTCATCCTTCCCCGTCCTCTCGTCCTCTGAAGTGCCCTCCTCTCCTCTCCTCTCCTCTCATCTCCTCTCCCCTTCCATTACACCACCCAAAGAGACACAGCCCCTGAAAATGTTCCTCAATCTTCTCCATGTCAGCCCAGTTTTACACAATATATCCAGCGAGAATGGACTCCCAAGCATCCATCGTCCCCATCTATCACTTTTACCATCTGCCCTGCCCCACAGACCGCCTTAGGTTCAAACAAGCTTTGAAGCTGCCGCCGCCGCTGGGTTTGGGATAGACAGTGTGTTAAAATGCTGCATTAATCAAAACTCTGAGCAGGTACACCAGGGTTTGTCTCTCACAGGTCCAGTAAAGAGATCAATTAAACAGATGTGGAAACAAACACAGGAGAAATGCAGAAATCAGAGGCAGGACAGAGAGCGATGAATCAAAACAAACTGCAGAGGCGGAAAGTCAAAGTACAGTAAAACATCCTTCAATGCTTTGTTCCTTCTTTGCATTCTAACTTCTTTCCTTCTGTTTCTCCCTGCTTTTCATATTTCCTCCCCCTTTTCTTCCTCTTTCTTTCTTCAAATCTTCTTCTTTCACACACCCCTGAAACTAAAATGAGTGATTTGTTTGGATACTTCCTTGTATTTTGCTGCAAATACTTCTAATTAATACTGGAAACTTCCTGTGCCTTTGATCCAGTCTTATCTAAACATTATGATACTTTAACACCAAAGTCACCAGAGGAGTTGGCAGGAATTAAAAGATCCTCACACCTGACCTGTCAGTACGTCTGATCCTTTACTGCAGGACAGACGGGTCACTTGTCCTCTCTGTGTCATTCCAGTCCCTCTGCTGAGTCAAACACGGTTCAGGTCTTTACTGCTCTCTAGAATCCACTGTGTGTCCTTGTGGGGACGTCCTGATTAGGCGTTGGCTAATTGAGTCTGACTTGCCGAGCTTTTTAAGTCACACACAATCACTGGGCCTGGTTAAGAGGTGACGCATGGAGGAGACATTAAGGAGAGACGCTGCTGCTGCTGGGACTTTCACTTCCTGGCAAGATGCTGACCTACTGTCAAGGCAAAGTTTGGACATATTGCACGGTCTAATCAGATCTACATGTATGTGATTTTGACATGTTTCGAGGGTGATAACAGCTTATTAAGGCCGTTTAGCAGCAGCGATTGGACATATCGCTCCCTAATTCCCAGTTCAAAAAGCTAATCGAAGACTTTCAAAGCACATATACATCAAACGGAGCTTAGAGAGTCGAGAATGATCAGAAGTACGTATTTGTCCAATTTGATCTCCTCAATCAACTCTTCTTAAAAGGATAATTGTCACATGAGAACAGTGAGACTACCAGAGCAGATGTCTGCAGCAGTCATCATCCTCATCCTCATCATCACACGGAGGATGAGGAGGAAACGTGGCCTGTATGTGACAAAAAAAAGCAGAGAAGTCACATATTAATCTCGACACTTTAACTTTGTCACGAGAACAGTTTCCCGTCTGCGAGGAGCCGAGCTGATGTTTCGCCTCAGGGTGTCACAGACAGGAGGGGATGTTATACTATCAGTGCGTTTGATCACCGGCGTCACGGGAACACAGACGCCACAGACGCTCGTACCTCTCACAGCTGTCACGGCACATGTTTAGATGTTGGTTTAAACGGGGTTAAGAATTTAAACTCCAGCTTTTAAGGATTTGGGGTAATGGGGATTAAGTGGAATTTAGAGACGCTGTAGATAAGAAACATTACAATCAGATCCATCAAACTAAATAAAGACAGTGTGATATTTGCCTCTGAAGCTGCGTGGTTGAGCTAAGTGTGCACTAAGGGGCATCGCAATACAATCCCATGACCTGCACAGAATGGAAGTCTAATCAATGTATGGATCCTGCCGCCTACTGTCAATAATGAAAATGACATCTATAATCAATTAGTGTGTGTTCAATGTGGCTGAGCTGCAGCAGCCGGGCAACTGGCAACAAAATCATTCCTCTCATTTGGACCTTTTGATGGGGAAATTTGTTGTCGAGGCAGCTAAGAGGGCGACTATAATGTATACAAATATACAATATGCTGTACATTAGAGTGTGAAATGCAAAAACATCGCTGAATACACCAAGTTACCAGTTTATGACACACATCGGATTAATTTAATGCATTTAATCCTAATCTTGTGACTTTATAAAGATGAATTTAATGTACTTGTAAATATATTTAAATATATATAAATTTAATTATATTTAAGGGTGTGTAATGTATGTAGAATGAACACTTTTCAATTTTTTTCACAGACGAATACAACAACCACCTCAAACTATAAATTACCATAGTGCTGTAAATCTTAGACGGCCATGTGTATTTTTTTTGTTCCTATTAATTGCATGTTGTGTTGAATCCAAACAAGATCAAGCAGCAAACCCCAAAACTTTCCAATAAGAATCAAGTCACTTATTATTAATGTAATTAAATGTATGCATGTTACACACTTACAGACAACATATTCTATTCTCTTCTATAGTAGGATTGCTAATTTTCAATGGATTATCAGGTTCATTTCCCTTTACACCGTCTGAAACAAGGTATAGGGATCTGTCACCATCCACCGCCTGCTGCTGCTGTATGCAGGGAACACAGCAACCTCTTCTGGACAAAAGTGAAAGTGGCAAAGTGTGTGATGAAGCCTGAACAACAGGAGAGAACCCAGCCACCCATCATCCCTGAATCTGGGAAAAATCGGTTTACTAAAAATATGATAACGCTTCAGGACATTAAATAGCGTTTTATCATCGTTACCGCGTCGCTGCTAAACACTTGGATGGTTTAAAACTGAGTCACTGTGACTGTCGCCGCCGTCTCAGAGGAAATGTTCAAATCCCAAACGTCAGCCGTCACATCTCAACAGATAACTAACCAGTAATTTGACTTGGTGGTAAAAAAAAAAAAAATACCATTATTGCCTGGGGAAGCGTTAAAAAGTATTCAATGATCAATGTATCTGATTACTTTGGTCTGAGGCTACACTGGTGAGCTAATCAGGCCAAAGGGATCAATGGAGCAGTTGTCACACTGCCTCCATTCCTTCTGTCTTCAGATAACTACAATGTAAATGACCGGGTACTAAAGGAAACCCAGCTGGGACGCATACTAAACTCTGCCTATGTTGCATTGTGCACATGGGAGTCTGTGCAGACACTTAGCCGCTTCTTAATCAGCAGCGTGTGAAAAATAAGTCCCTATTACACGGCCGTCTCCCAGTCTCTTATCATCATATTTGTCAGAGCTGCTTTATTCATTTCCAGATCAGTTTCCTCCGACTGTAAACTTTACAGCCCTTGTAGCAAATCCTGGCGGTACAATCCTTATTGTTGCTGATGGGCTCTGAACCTCTTCCTTCCTCCCTCTCGCTGCCTCTTTGTCTCCCTCTCTCTCTCTCTCTCTCTCTTCCTCAGTATCTCTCAGGCAATAAGAGCTTCGAGGCCACCAGATGCTCTCCCGGCCTATTTGTCTTGTCGCTTTCACGGACAAACTAATTGCTAAACAAAAGGTGCTGGCGTGTCCTGTCGGGCACCCTTGTAAATGCTTTACAGCCACAGTTCCATTCCCCCGGCTAGTTAAGTGGCTAATTATAAAAGGATCACAAAAGAGTCTGATGAAGGATAAAAGGGAGGAGGAGAAGGAGGAGGAGGAGGAGGAGGAGGAGGCAGTGGTGGTGCGGCGCGTCAACTCAGCTCAACGCAAATGAAGTCCGACTGGCAAAACTGCCCAAAGACACGTTAAGAACAGAGTCACGCTCTGTTATTGTTGGATCTGAGTTATTCAATTACAGGACCCACAGGCTGCAGTGCTGTAACGCTGAGGCTTCATATTCTGCGGCTAACGTGTCCTGCTGCTGCTGCTGCTACTGCTCATAAAACACACTTTTACAAGTCACAACATACTCAACTAGTTACTACTGACTTGCAGATTTGTGTTTAAAAACTAAACACAGCTACTTTATTAGGTAGACGTGTAGAATCCCATACAGGAAACGTGTAGTAATTTTATTCTCCTAACCTCAGCCATTCAAAGGCTCATTGTTTAGTCTCAGTGTTATAGATCACATCCCAGTGAGAGGTCGCTCCAATATTCTGTCCCCCCACATTCATGATATTAGGAACATCTTTCAATATAATGCAGTCCAATACAGCGTGGCCATTAACTACAGGCAGAACAATGACCCCAGAGTGATGCCAGCACCCCTCTGTCACAGCGTCACACTGAGCCTCATAAGCTCACAGCCCTTTGGTTGCTCGGGAACCAAATAAAAGAGCACTGAGTTTATGCTTTGGTTAAATTGCTGCAAGAGTACCAAACTAAAATAGGATGCAGGTGTAAATGAAGAGCTCATTCTCCAAAACAGATACATGTATTTTTAAAAATTGGTGCAAATCGTATTTCACAGCTGTATTTTGTTAAAATAATAATAGTGCAAATAAACGGATAAAAACCGGAGGAACATAAATTGATCTGGACTAAAAAGAAGATGATACATATTCATAAAAATGGAAGTTATATGTTCTTGCAAATTAACTCAATTTTAT